>NW_014577204.1:483637-484661 GCF_000485595.1 Priapulus caudatus | reverse complement strand
TGTACTAGATATAACCGGACAGCGTGGATAGAGGTGTACTAGATATAACCGCCTCTATCCACGCTGTCTGTACTAGATATAACCGCCTCTATCCACGCTGTCTGTACTAGATATAACGGCCTCCATCCACGCTGTCCTTACTAGATACCCCTACTTCAATAAACATCCCAGGAGCCTCTATCCACGCTGTCCAAACTAGATACAACCGCCTCTATCCACTCTGTCTTCAGTAAACATCCCAGGAGCCTCTATCCACGCTGTCTATACCAGATACAACCGCTTCTATCCACTCTGTCTTCAGTAAACATCCCAGGAGCCTCTATCCACGCTGTCTATACCAGATACAACCGCTTCNCGCGTGTGCGTGCGCGCGCGCGTGTGCGTGCGCGCGCGCGTGTGTGCGTGCGTGCGCGTGTGCGTGTGAGAAGGGGGTCGTACGGCGTGGTTCGGGATCGACTATTTATCATCAGGATGCTTAGGTTGTGTGTCAATGAACTTATAATGCAACTATATTTGTCAACAACCGCGTGTTAGTGTACATAGTAAGATGGTTAGTCATATAGTAGTATATAATATGGTTAGTATGTAATATATAGTAGTAGTGATAACTATGAGGGTAGACGTTGTGTGCATAATTCCCTGTGTTGGTGCTATAGTATATACACGAGTATACACGTGAAATGATGAATCACAACAGCGATAAAAACAAACAAACGAACACCGCGGAACAACGTGACAATAGATATATTCATGAACTCTTCGTATTACATAAACACGTACGCCATCGTTATCAGGAGTATAATAGGGAATTCCCTATTATCTACTCCTGATCGTTATGAACAGGAGTAGATAATAGGGAATTCCCTATTATCTACTCCTGTTATTAATTAACCGGACATGCACAAAAAGCGAGTGGGAGGAGAGATAGAGAGAGAGAGAGAGAGAGAGAGAGACGAGAGAGAGAGAGAGAGAGAGAGAGAGAGAGAGAGAGAGAGAGAGAGAGAGAGAGAGAGAGAGAGAGAGA
>NW_014577204.1:475248-482215 GCF_000485595.1 Priapulus caudatus | reverse complement strand
CTTGAGAGATAAGCACTGGGGATCATTACTGTGCGACATTAGAATCACCTAAAGACGTCAAACACGTCACCATTTCAATCGTAACATTTGTACCGTCTTCATATGCAATGTTGAAAGGGCACGTTCAAACTGCACGTGCAACAACGTAAGCTAGACGTACATCTGTCCGTGAACGTGGCGGTGATGAAACGGTCTGGTGAGAAAAACGTGCGCCCTTTAATTTGCCGGGGCTGCGTACCGTGTCTGCACGCGCAGACGCACTACCGCAGCTCTGCATGATTTATGTCGCTGTTTGACTCTACACACACACGCACGCACGCACGCACACACGCACGCACGCACACACACACACGCACACAAACGCGCGCACACGCACACGCTAACTCACAGAGTGAGACACAGAGAGAGACACACACACATACACTCACACACAGAGAGAGAGACACATACACACGCGCGCGCGCACGCACACACTAACTCACAGAGAGAGACACATACACATACACACGCACGCACGCACGACGCACGCAGCACGACACACACACACACACACACACACACACGTACACACACACACACACACACACAGGCAGGCACGCACGCACACACACACACGCACGCACGCACGCAAGCACGCACGCACGCACGCACGCACGCACACCAGGTTTACATAAGTTATTCAATGATCACAATGCTTAGTTTAAGCTGCTTATGTGCCTAGTACACCCTGTACACTGTCTAATAATGACACTTGCTCTGCGGGTGTGAACAGCATCTGATACCGCATAATTTAATCTTAGCATTCAGAGATAAATAACTAATCTCAATTATCACCTATCGGCCTGGTTGCGTCACACCGACTGTAGTGTTAAAAGCCGCCACACACGCTGTGTTTTGTGCTGCGCCATCGGCCACGCGTGGCTGATGGCGCAGCACAAAACTCAGCGTGTGCGCATGCAAACGCATCGGTTTCTTGCGTGTGGGAAATATCACACGTGTTTGATATTTTCTTCCACGTGTGGCAGATTGCACAGCGTCTGCTGAGTGGCTGTGTAAAGTTCCACACCGGCTCTATGTAACCGACCAATAGCAGCAGGTCAAGCGAGTCACGTGCGTACGTGCGTGTACCGCAGTGCAACCGCGCTGCAACCGCAATTTAAGATCACGTGACTCGCTTGACCTGCTGCTATTGGTCGGTTACATAGAGCCGGTGTGGAACTTTACACAGCCACTCCGCAGACGCTGTGCAATCTGCCACACGTAGAAGAAAATATCAAACACGTGTGATATTTTCCACACGCAAGAAATCGATGCGTTTGCACGCGCACACGCTGAGTTTTGTGCTGCGCCATCAGCCACGCGTGGCCGATGGCGCAGCACAAAACACAGCGTGTGCGGCGGGCTTTATATTATTAAATTACACGAACGGTAAAACCCTCCTGAACTACTCAATTTAGATTTTCAAAGCAAATATATGTCTTTACAACGCGGAATCGGAATGCTAACGTAAATAACACACATTGGAATGTTACTATATATACAACGTTCTAAACCCTACATCAGCCTTAATTACTGCACGTTAATTTTATTACTGCCCGTTAATGACACTTTATTCAACATTAATTCCAATCCATCATCTTTCACTAAAGCAATATTGCGCCGATTTACTGGTCTGTGTTTGCATCGCTAAGCATTTCAATTATTTAAAGAATGACAGGATTATATATATATATATATATTGTCATTTTTCAAATAGGCCCTAATTAAAATTGATATATATATATATACATACATATTTTAAATGCACGGGAACCTGAGTATCTACATGAAAATTAACACACACGTTGTAAATATTAGTCCTTGGGATTTCAAAATGTGCTTGATGTAAATTTACGTGCTCGTGAGCTTTTAGATAACTCTGCACCCGTCGCATGACGGCAGTTTAAAGAAGTGAAAATTACATATTTCAATGCCACGAAACACACCTACCTGTATCACATTATGTTGCGATTTTCGAATTTCGATTTAATCATATTTCGAAAGAATACCAGGTGAAGTATACACAGGATTATTTACTGAAGTAGACTTTACCGTGTAATTATAGACTATTGCTATTGTGTTTACACATATACATTGCTAGTGAGTTTCAATGCTTCATGTATTTATTTAGCAAACGATTTCGGCATAATATTGTTTTAATGGCTGACGAACTGCATTGGCGCACTTCGGCAAGCAGTTTTCTATTATTAACTAACGATTTCATTAAACAGTATTTACATATACAATTGCACATCATTGGAATAATCAATAGAATGTAGCGAAACATAAATTAATATATAATTTACACACACTAACAGTTGAAACGTTTCTGGGAATGTTACACGATTTAAAAGCTCAAATCGCTATCAATACGTAACCCCGTACGTATCTTTTTATTTTATATTTCAGCATCACTTATATACAATCCTTATCAACGAATCAACAATTAAAAAATTGTAATTTAATTAAAAGTAACGAATAATCACAACGTCGATATGTGGCAGGAATGATTTATCATATTCAATATTTATAACTCGGTAACCGGCACGCCACCTTGAAACGTCGTTACAAACGCGTCAGTACCATTATCATCCCAGATGATGTCGTTGTTAAGGTTCAGCGGCAGACGATACTGAGACATTAACGCCACCTGTTGGTCGTCAAAGAAAGATTTGTTGCGCGGAGCATCGAGCATGCGTCGGATGTCAAGGAATCTCTTGTAGAAGGAAGTTGTTGACGTGTGCGTGTGCTCGTCGCCCGTGTCTTCGTCTATGTAGGGAATAGAACCGCCCGCAGACGCTGGGGTACCACGATCCACGTTCTCGTCGCCATGACGACGACACGGCTGCGTTGCTACCTCGCACATCTCATTCACTCGGCTTGTGACTACAGCGCCCTCTAGATTCACGCCGCATCTCGAGTCGCTGTGAATCCCCGTCCTACGCCTGATGCTACCAGATCGAAGTTTCGGATGCTCTTGTGTCGCTGCTCGTTGGACGATGCCGGTATCGGCGAAGAGCGATTCGCTGTCGGACTCGGAGTCGAGATCGGAAAAGCCGCTGTCTACACAGCAGAGGGCGCTGAGAGCGTCGTCAAAGTCTCCGGCGGGCATCGTCGTCGCGTCGCTGAAATCGCTGAGGCAGCGATGCGACGAATTTATGCTGTGAGCATCCTCCCCATCCGTCGCCATGGCGACCACGCCGCTGCGCATCGTCTGTCGTCGGGCGGCGTCTCTTCCCCCTGAGCGCACGCCGGGGTCGCCCCGTGATCCAAGCCCGGATACTAGCGGCTGCGTCTCCACCACCGCCGCCTCCTCGTGCAGTCGCACGTAGCGCCCCCTGGTGCCGGCGCTCGGGTCCTGCGCGGAGTGGCCGCGGAAGCAGATCGCGTCGATGCATCGCCGGAACGCCGGCACGAGGCCGCGGCGCATGCTCGCAAAGACGCCGCCGCCGTGGCTCACAGCGCCCCCTAGCAGGTTCACGGTGCTGCCGATGGCGATTCGATACTCGTCGTCGCCGTAGTCAGAGGGCGCCACGGTCGCAGGTGACGGCGCGAGACTCGTCGAAGCACGGCGGTAGTGCGAGGTTTCCTTCGACGGCCACCAGGTGTCACTCTCCTCGTCGACTAGCTGCGCCAGACTGCTGCTCAGTGAATATTTACCCTGTCGTCTGTCATCGGACTGAATACTGATCTGAGGATTAACCCGCGGTAGATAACTACCTGCGTGCCCCACATTGCATGCGACCACACACTCACCATCGATTACTGGAGGGGTGAGATCTTCAAAGTCTGGATCAGGGGTGAGATCTTCAAAGTCTGGATCAGGGGTGAGATCTTCAAAGTCTGGATCAGGGGTGAGATCTTTGCAGATTGGATTGGAAGTGAGATTTTTAAAGACTAAATTGGGAGCGAGATCTTTGCAGATTGGATTGGGAGTGAGATCTTTGCAGATTGGATTGGGAGTGAGATCTTTAAAGACTAAATTGGGAGTGAGATCTTTGCAGATTGGATTGGGAGTGAGATCCTTGCTGATTGGATTGGGAGTGAGATCCTTGCTGATTGGATTGGGAGTGAGATCTTCGGCGAACATTATGCGAGCAGTAGAAACTTGTTGGAGCCTCGTTCTACTGGGTTCACGGTGAAGATTTTCACGATCGTTACTGTGTGCCGCAGCGCCACCGACAGCAACAAGCAGATTGCACTCACTCTCCCATTTCGATAAGGAGAAGTTGAGCTCTTCACACCCAACTTCAGCCTCTTCGCTGCAGTCTGTCACACTGTTACTCTCATCTATGTCACCCACCAAGTGTTCTACTTCATCCATTAACTGGGCAGACTGCCTGTCCATCTCGTCACCAACTTGTCGTGTGATTTCCATCGAGTGATTGCCGTGATCCGTGTGGCCCGACGGGTCTCTGCCGCTCACCATATGGTTGCCGTTTCCAAGGTCACCCTCCACGTAGTCACGCTGACTCGACTGCTCTCTATAGTCCTCCGTGTTCTCACGCTCATCTATATCATCTAGAAAATCATCTCTGACGTCGACGTCGATGTATTTCGCGGCTCTCAGCCGACGGCTGCAGCGGCCGTCCTGCTGGCGTTCGCTGCTGTAGCGCCCGACCCACTCATCCACCATCGAAGCACCTGCATCAGAGACGATGCCGCTCTCTGCGTCCTCCGACGAGAGGCTGCGAATGGTACTGATGCTAGGCCACGAGGCCAGCGACCGCCGTTGCCGTGACGACGTAGCATCCCATGCCTGCTCCCCGGACGACGACTGCCAGGAGCGCAGCGACGAGAACGCAGAATCGATCGACCTTGACGAAGCCATCGAAGAGGCCTCAGAACGCGGGGACGCCTCTGCGACGACCGCATCTGGTACGGACGTCAGCGACGATGACAGTGACCATGACGACAGTGACCATGGCGATGGCGACGACGACAGCGAGAATGCATCGTCCGCCCAATTGCACAGTGACTCGCTGGCGTTGCTCAGCGACCGCTCTGGTGGCGCCCCCTCGTGGTCATACAGTGTCTCCGGCAGCGTCGCGAGGTAAGAATCGAAGTGGTCTGACGGATATGACGGGAAAGACTGAAATGGTGTCCCTTGCGCACCACAGCTATCAACGATGGCAGCCCGCAGCCTCCTAACCGCCTCCTTCTCCTCCTCCTGCTCCTCCCCCTCCTCAAAGTAGCCGATCGAGTTTCTTCCTCTCACGCTCGTGAGCATCGCTTCTTCCTCCTCATAGTGGCCGACCGATCCTCCTCCTTCCATGCTCGCGAGCCTCTCTTCCTCCTCCTCTTCCCCCTCCTCTTCCTCCTCCTCCTCCTTCTCTTCTTCCTCCTCCTCCAGCTGCTGTTGTATGGAGCGCAGGCAGGCGGGTGTGTCGCGACCCTCGCCGCGCGCTGTGTTGCTGAAGCGCAGCGGTGGCGCGAGGAGCACCTCTGCGGTCGCGACCGCGCGGTAATCGGTCACGCGGCAGCCGCCGTCGCGGCTTGCGATCTCCTCGACGGTGTATCCGCGCCAGAGGGCGCCGCGCAGCGTCGAGCCGAGGCGATCGGCGGCGGCTTCGAGCGGAGAAAAACAAGAAGGCGCGGTCGCGTCAGCGAGACGAGCCGTGTAACCCGCGTTACGCAGCGCGGCGCGAGAGCGAGAGAGAGAGAGAGAGAGAGTGAGAGTGAAAAAGAGAGAGAGAGAGTGGAGCATGCGATGCCGAGGGAGGCGGTGGCGCCCCCACCCGACACGTTGCTGAGTGTGCCGAGAGAACATTCGCTAGCTAGCATAACACGTGAGCATCCAACAGGGCGAGGCAGATACGAGATTGAGGTGAGAGAATCACGAGTTCAGACGGAAGAAAGGAGGAGAAGAGAGAAAGAGAGAGGATAATCTAATGCGTGGCGATCTGTGTCAGATGCGAGAAAATGTGCGTAAATATATGCATGTCGTTCGTTGTAGCCACACCCCTAACGCACTGTCCCGTTATAGGCAAGTCAAAATTATGTCGCGGATAGATAGAGCGAGCGTACACACAGATAAACATAGACATGTGTAGACATGCCACAGCTATCAGTCGTAATTATCGCCGATGAAACCAAAAGTGCGCATGCATGCCTAAACTCGCCACTCACCATGCGATGTGCTCACTATAGGCTAGTCCAACATATTATACACCTCAGAACAGAAGCACTGAAACTATTCGTGTTCACGGCTAAAATATCGCGTCACATGAACCCGATATTAACGTTCCACCTATAATAGACTCGCACAGAACGGAGAATAAAACGCAGTATGGGGATGCAACGACGTTGTTCACCAACTGATCTTAACATTAAAAAGTAATTAACGACACTATAGCAAACGCGGCGAAAGTGGGACAGTTTAACAAACAAGAAACGATCACATCAGGTTCCGAACGAGATCGCTCGTAGAGAAGTAAAAATGCGAACGACGAAGAAGAGAAGGTACAGAGACGTGTATGGCCAACGTTCACCTAGTTCTTAACGTGCTAAACAGTGCGCACAATCATTACCCCTGATACGCACAAACGAAAATACACGCACCACATATATCACCGAATCCAAGCTTAGCCAAACGGAAACGCACTCATCGGTGGAGGTTAGTTAATTCAGGATTCAAGGTAACCATGGCCATTACCTCCTTCAGGGCAAGTCCTGCTTAGTGAGTTTAGTTTCCACTTGCATTCGCGGGGTTGCGATATGGGCCAATGCACAAGGGTAAAGAATACTGTGATGGCAGATGAGAAGGCAGGTGTGAGGGATGCTGTGATGGCAGGTGTGAAGGCAGGTGTGAGGGATGCTGTGATGGCAGGTGTGAGGGATGCTGTGATGGCAGGTGTGAGGGCAGGTGTGAGGGATGCTGTGATGGCAGGTGTGAGGGATGCTGTGATGCCAGGTGTGAGGGCAGGTG
>NW_014577204.1:471968-473804 GCF_000485595.1 Priapulus caudatus | reverse complement strand
TGAGGGATGCTGTGATGGCAGATGAGAAGGCAGGTGTGAGGGATGCTGTGATGGCAGGTGAGAAGGCAGGTGTGAGGGATGCTGTGATGGCAGGTGAGAAGGCAGGTGTGAGGGATGCTGTGATGGCAGGTGTGAAGGCAGGTGTGAGGGATGCTGTGATGGCAGCTTTGAAGGCAGGTGTGAAGGGTGCTGTGATGGCAGGATGAAGGCAGGTGTGAGGGATGCTGTGATGGCAGACGCTTACCTGTAACCTCTTTCAAACGGGCCGCCCGTGCAGCCATGCCGCGCTGTAACTGCTGCATCTCGGTTGGCTCATCCTCATCTGAAACACGCACGCAAGTATGCAGAACTCAGTTACATACATATCTCATCTGAAACACGCACGCAAGTACGCAGGACTCAGTTACATACATATCTCATCTGAAACATGCACGCAAGTATGCAGAACTCAGTTACATACATATCTCATCTGAAACATGCACGCAAGTATACAGAACTCAGTTACATACATATCTCACGTAAAATCGTTATACACTCTGTCTTTGCGATATTCAGACATATCGTATATCTGTGTAGCTCTATATACATCTATCTATCTATCTATCTATCTATCTATCTATCTATCTATCTATCTATCTATCTATCTATCTATCTATCTAGCTAGCTAGCCAGCTATCCATCCATTCATCTATCCATCCATCCACCCACCCATACACCCACCCCATCCACCTACTCAGTGATCTACATATAGCAATCTAACTCTACATGTCTAACAAACTTGTTGGTTCGGTGACCCCATTGCTACATGTGCTACTTGTCATTCTGCAGTCCTCTGGCGACAGGTGACCAGTGCTTCCTGGTCCATGTTTTACATGTGTACACAAATAGCCAGCTAACCTGGCACGCTCGCCATTCTCACGCACGCTGCCTCCACTATTGGTGTCTTTTTAGTAAAGGCTACATTCAACGAGAAAGCTTCACGAAGAGCAAGGTAGGTAAGCTATAATAGTAGAACATACAGTCCTGTGATTAATGTCTAACAAGTTTACATGACCCCGCGATCGAGAAATGATTCTCAGCCACGTCGAGAACTCTTCACAGTTACGTATTAACCTGGTTCTAGCCAATAGCGTAGTAACTGTAGGTAACAAGTCTACGCGTTACCTAACTCACAATGTATACCTTACATCGTGGTCTACAGGCAGAAAATCAAGCTTCAACGTCAATCATAGCTTCTATATTCCAATCCATCCCAGCTATCTATAGCTATATAGATAGCATCTATATTCTATCATAGCGAGGAAAGAGAGAAACTGCATTCTACAGCAATGACGGCGTGTACGAAGTTTGGAACTGCGTTTCTGGTAAGAATTTATATTCTACTCAGACTGAAAAATTCATTTTGAAAGCCACTGTAGACTCTTGGCTCGGAAAATTAACAATTAGTGTTACATATCTAGTAACGATAGAGGGCAGAATACAGTGAAGGTGGAGCGGCAGTGTTCTGTGAACATGCTGCTGTTCAGGAAACCCGACCGCAATCGAAAGAATTCTGATCATGATTTTTTTCAATTTGAAAAACGCAATTGTATGTCCAAACGTAATTCCAACGTATGTCCAAACGTATGTCCAAACGTAACGTCCAATTGTATGTCGCAATTGTCCTTCACAAACGGATTGTTTGCATATAGTACAGTAGATTAGAAAAAAATCGTTCAAATTGTGAAAAAAGTATGAAAATTGGTACACTTGCATACTTTTGTATGCTCTTTCATTTAAAAGCAGGACACACGCGATCCAACTACAACTTCGGCCGCCATCTTGAATTTAAAAATG
>NW_014577204.1:466586-468233 GCF_000485595.1 Priapulus caudatus | reverse complement strand
GTAGTCGTTAGTTTTAAAACATTAAAAAAAAATATTTCTAATGGGGATTGAACCATGAAACTATTTATTATGTGCAATTATAACCTAAATTAGCTGAAAATAACCCTAGAACCTAGAGGCTACTGTTCCTTTAACACGCACTAGTCTCTCTGCTATGTTATTAGCCAGACGGGCTTCTGAGGTCAGGCAGAGACCTATCTCAGTAGCAGGGTGATCACCTAACTTATAATCGTCCCATGTATATCCAACTTACTAAATAAATGTAATACCACCAACTAACGAATTCATCGAATACATCGCGGTTTGATGGTGCTGCCTTTGTTGAATAGAGCGGTCAACTAAAATTGGCATAGGTCAAGAGTCAGTGCAGTGGCGAATTGCTCCGATTCAAGAAAGAAAATCTAGAACGAACAAAAACAGTTCGAAAGATTCTATGATTCTTTGTAGTCAAAGCTTCTGGATATACAACATTGTTACGAAATTTCGCCAACTCATTAAATGAATATGACTCTCTGGCTGTGCAAACATCGTCTCTCCTTTTAAATACGCAATTGGTGACGTCTGCCACGTGTCTCTCTTATCATTGGGATTCGCAATACATCAAATAACACATGGAAGCTCTCATTAGTATTTGAAATTACTGCTTATCAAGTAGTGAGCATTTAATTGGTTAACAACCAGCAGCATCTAGTGAGCGCACAATAGAAATCACAAAGGGAAAAAAATCTAGATTTTTTAGGCATATATATAATATGAAAACTCTAATAACGCTAGAACATTACGAACAGTACACTATATAACACAACATGGGATATCTTGTTTAAACAGATAGTGTATAATGTCTTTTCCTGCGGTGTACGCAGCACACCAAACTGCTACAGATCGTTTAATTTTAGACAAAATCTTTCACAATGAACCACAATAGAAACTTGTGACAAGTCATTTTCAATACTGCTTTCAAACTTTCGCGTAGACACGCATTACTGTTATGTAATATTATGTAGTATCAAAGGAATAGGAAAAAATGTCATGTTAAATATGCGCACACGTTCCTTGTATGTTACATTTGATCATCATATTATAGAAGGCTGGCCCAACTGTAGCGTTTAAATTTTCTTAGTGAAATCGAGAGCAGGTAACACAGGCGATCTGTGCGCATGCTCACCCATTACCACAACACTGCTAATAACCTTGTCGCTCGTGCGGGAGAAATGACACGCGAACTCTCGAACACTAGTTTTGCTCAATACATATTTCACTGACGCGTTTTTGAACCCTATATCCCACAAGTACACAATGAACGCTCCGGGTTCCATATTACACACGCATGCAAGCATAGCTGCCCATCGAACAATTAACAGTCTCATTCTTCAGGGGAAACGAATTTCCCATTTGTGCACAGACATCTCGTGACCCCGGGGGAGGGGGCACTCGCCTCGGAACTGGGTAGGGGGGTGCCTCGGGGACCTTGAAAACCTGACCCTGTCGCAAACCGCTTTGCGCCATAAAATACACCCTGTCCCAATATACTGCATTAACAAGTGCCGCATAGCGACAGCGCTCATCTAACGTCTACTGCGGTGACTCTGTGGTGGAGTGGTGGGATTCTAGTAAACCCTGTTAGTCCCAAATGTGTTCACATACACG
>NW_014577204.1:442449-466561 GCF_000485595.1 Priapulus caudatus | reverse complement strand
GCGGGGGTGTGTCGGCGACCCCTCGCGTCGCCGCTGGTGTTGCTGCAAGCCGCAGCCGTGGCGCTGGAGCGCAGCACTTCCTGCGGTTGCCGGACCGCGCGGTAGATCGGCTCACGCCGGCAGCCGCCGTCCGCGGCGCCCGATTCTTCCTCGACGGCGTGTATTCTGCGGCAGAGGGCCCCCGCACGCAGCGTCGAGCCCGAGGCGCATCAGGCGCGCGGACGCGCGTCGAGGGCAGAAAAACAAGAAGGCGCGGTCGCGTCAGCGAACGAGCCGTGTAACCCGCGTACGCACGCGCGGCGCTGAGAAGCGACGAGAGCAGAGAGAGACCCGAGCAGTGAGCAGTGAGAAGACGACGAGTGGAGCATGCGATGACCGAGGGAGGGCTGGTGGCTGCCCCCACGCGAACACGTTGACTGGACCAGGTGTGCCGAGAGAACATTCCGCTAGCTAGCATAACACGTGATCGCATCTCAACACGGGGCGCGAGGCCAGATACACCGAGATGTGAGGGTGAGAGCACATCACTCGAGTTCAGACGGCGCAAGAAAGGCAGGAGGCAGGAGGAGGAGCGCAGGAGAGAGGAAGACGCAGAGAGCGAGAGAAGAGAGAGAGGATAATCTAATGCGTGCGATACGTGTGCAGATGCTGAGAGAAATGCGCGTAAAGTATATGCCATGTCGTTCGTCCTGTAGCCACACCCCTAACGACAACTGTCCCCGTTTATAGGCAAGCAAGAATTATGTCGCGGATAGATAGAGCGAGCGTACACACAGATAAGTACATTAGAGCATTTGTAGACATGCCCACAGCTATCCTAGTCGTAATCTCTATTCGCCGACCTCGAAACCAAAAGTGGCGCATGCAGGCCTAACTCGACCACTCACCAGGTTGCGATGTGCTCACTATAGGCTAGTCCACATATTATAACACCATGCAGAACAGACAGCACTGAAACTATTCGTGTTACACGGTAAAATATCGCGTTCACATGAACCGCGATATTAACGGTCCACCTATAATAGACTTGCACAAGAACGCGGAGCAATAAACGCAAGTATGGGGATGCAACGACTTGTTCACCAACTCGCATCTTAAGCATTAAAAAGTAATTAACGACACTACGTAGCAAACGCGCCGAAAGTGGACAGGCTAACACAACAAGAAAACGATACATCAGGTTCCGAACGAAGATCGCCCCGTTAGGAGCAAGTAAAATGCGGAACGACGACAGAGAGAAGTACAGAGGACGGCTATGGCCCAACGTTCACCTAGGCTTGCTTAAACGCTGCTAAACAGTGCGCACAAGCAGTTACCCCCTGCATCGCACAACGAAAATACACGCACCACATATACTCACCGAATCCAAGCTTAGCCCAAACGAAGACGCACTCATTCGGGGAGGTTTACATTTAACCTCCTTCAGGGCCAACGTCCTGCTTAGTGAGTTTGTTCCACCTTGCATTTCGCGGGTTGCGATTATGTTGGCCAATGCACAAGAGGTAAATGCAATCACTGCTCCGATGGCAGAGGAGACAGGCAGGTGTGAGGGATGCCCTGTGATGGCAGGTGCGTGAGGGATGCTGGTTGATGGCAGGTGTGAGGATCCTATGATGGCAGACGTGAGAAAGGCCAGCGTGTTGCAGGGAACTGCCTGTGATGGCAGATGAGAAGGCCAGGTGTGAGGGATGCCGTGAAGCGCAGGCTGTCCCAGGAATGCTGTGATAGCAGGTGAGAAGGCAGGTGTGAGGGCAGGCTGCTGATGCAGGTGTGATGACCAGGGTGTGAGGCGATGCTCTGATGGCAGGTGTCGAGGCATGCTGTGTCGTCGCAGCGTGGAGACGATGCTGTGATGCGCAGCGTGTGAGCGGATGCTGTGGAAGCCGCAGGTCTGTGAGGGATGCTCGTCGATGGCAGATCCGAGATGGGCACGGTGTGAACGGGTGCTGCTGATGCCAAAGACCGTGTGATCGTACAGAGTGTGCAGAGATGCTGCTGATGGCAGGCTGTGAGGATGCTGTGTATGGCAGGTTGACGAAGAACAACGCGTTGAGAGATGCCTGTGTATCGTGCAGGGTGAGGGATGCGTGTGATGGCAGCCTTGTGAGTGGATGCTGCTGAATGGCCAGGGCTGTGGAGCCATGCTGTGCATGGCAGTGTGAGGATGCTGTTGATGGCCAGGTGAGAAGACAGGTGGTGGGGCGAGGTTAGGCTGATGGCAGGTTGTGAAGGCAGTGTGAGGATGCCAAGATGCAGGCAGGTGTGACGGATGCTGGGTAGATTGGCAGGTGTGAGGAGATCGCTGTGAAGGCAGGCGTGTGCAGCGCGATGCTGTGATGGCAGCGCTTTGTGAGGGGATGCTGCTGAAGGCAGCGTGGTGAGGGATGCTCCTGCTCGGGATGGCAAGATGTGGCAGAAAGCAGCGATGTTGAGGCTGATTGCTTTTGTGATCGCAGGTTTGCAGAAGGTCATGGCTGTGAGGGTAATGCCTGGTGCATGACAGCGGGTTGTGATGGCAGGTGTGAGGGATGCCTGTGATGAGCAGGTGTGTCAGGGATGCTTGTGATGAGTAGAGCGAATGTTTAGACAGGGCAGCCGTGTGAGCGCGATGGCTTGTGCACTGGCAGGGATGAGTGAAAAGCAGGTCGTGAGGAATCGCTGTGATGGCAGGCTGAGAGCGCAGGGTGTAAGGGATGCTGGGGATGACCAGGGTGCTGATGGCAGTCGGATGTGAGGGATGCTTGTGATGGTCAGTGTGAGGGATGCTGTTTGAAGGCAAGAGCGTTTGTGCGAGGGGCATTTGCATGTTCTGATGGGCACGGTGGTGAGAGATTGGGCAGGTGTGAGGGATGCTGTCGATGGCCAGTGTGACTGCGCACACGTTGAGGCGATGCGGTGATGGCAGGTGGGAGCGGATGCTGGATGGAGCAGGTGGTGCAGGGACTGCTTGTTGAACGGCAAGCGCGTTTGCAGGGATGCTGTATGATGCACAGTCGTGATGGATAGCTGTGAGGCTAGCGTTGTATGAGCGATAATGCTCGTGATGGCAGATGAGCAAGCAGTGTGTGAAGCTGCGTTGTCTGTTGATGTCAGCGTGTGAAGGCACAGGTTGTGCAGGTATGCTGTCGATGGCACGATGCAGATGGGCAGGTGGCTGTAAGGTGCTGTGTACTGGCGCAGATGTGATGACTGAGGTGTGTGCAGGATGCCTGTGATGGCAGTGTGAGGGACTCGCGTGCACTGGCTAGACTGAGAAGGCAGCGGTGAAGGGTGCCTGTGATGGGCAGTGCTGATGGTCCAGGCTGTGAGTGGAATGTTTCTGTGAGTGGGCAGGTGTGAAGGCAGCGGTGCAGGGATGCCTGTGATGCGCAGGTGAGACGATGCTGTGTGATGAGCAGATGAGAAGGCAGATGTGGAAGGATGCGCTACGTGATGGGCAGGACGCGTGTGAGGGGGATGCTGTGAAGGGCCAGGTCGTCAGGGAGCTTGGCTGTCCGACATGGCACTGAATGAGAAGGCAGGCTGTGATGGCGATGCTGTGATGGTAGCGTGCTGCAAGGCAGGCTGTGAGGGATGATGTGATGGCAGGTGAGAACGGCAGGTGTGGAGGATGCTGTGACTGCATAGTTTGAAGGCATGATATAATGGAACGCTGCCAAAATGTGTCGGTGGGCACTCGTAGCCAGACGTGAACAAGATACTGCGTGTAGGCAAATGTGACAGCAACTGATGCTGTCCGATGCACAGCTGTGAAAGCAGGTGTGGAGGGGATCGCTGTGAAGGCGGCAGGTGTGAGGGATAGCTGTGATTGGGCCAGATGAGAAGGCAGGCTGTAATAGTGGTCGTGCCTGGTGATGTCAGAGTGTGAAGGCAGGTGCTGAGGGGTATGCTGTGCAGGGCATGGGTGTGAGGGATGTTCCCTGTGATGCGCAGGTCCGGTGATGGGTTACCGCTGCCTGGATGACAGGTGTGAGGGAATGGCCTTGCTGATGCGGCAGGTGTGCAGGAATGCCTTGATGGCCAGATTGAGCAAGGCAGCGTGGTGAGGGTGCTGTTGCATGTCAGTGTCGAAGGCAGGGGTGTGCAGGCGATGCTGTCGTGCCGCAGGTGCATGACGGGAGGGCTGTGATGGCCAGGGTGTGAGGGATGCTGTGATGGCAGAGAGAAGGCAGGTGCTGCGAGGGGATTGCCCTGTGATTGGGCAGGGCTGTTGAAGGCACAGGTGTGAGGCGATGCCTG
Organism: Priapulus caudatus; assembly: GCF_000485595.1. Taxonomy (NCBI): domain Eukaryota; kingdom Metazoa; phylum Priapulida; class Priapulimorpha; order Priapulimorphida; family Priapulidae; genus Priapulus; species Priapulus caudatus. The sequence continues at coordinate 462,322 of NW_014577204.1, read as the reverse complement.
TGATGGCCAGATGAGAAGGCAGGTGTGAGGCGATGCTGTGATGGCAAGCGTGAGAAGGCCAGGCTGTGAGGGTGCTGTGATGGCAGGCTGTGATGCAGTGTGAAGGAGGCGTGTGATGGCAGGTGCAGAAGCGCAGGTGTGAGGGACGGCTGTGATGGCCAGATGAGAAGGCAGCTGTGAGGCGATGCTGTGATGGCAGGTGAGAAGCGCATGGTGTGTAGAGATCTGTGATGGCCCAGCTGTTGAAGCAGGCTGCCTGAAGGTGCTGTGATGGCGCAGGATGAAGGCAGCGTGCCTCGAGGATCTGCCTGTGGATGGCAGCAGACGCCTTACCCTTGCTAACCCTCTTACTCCAACACGCGCCGCCTCCGCCTCGCACCGCCCACGGCCCGCGCCCACCTGTAACCTACTTCCTGCCTGCACCATCTTTCCGTCCTAGCTCCATCCTCCAGCCTGATAACAACCCGTCCACCTGCAACGTGCACCACCCACCCCCCACCCCTCCCCCGTCACTCCACGCCCCCACCCCCTCTACACCCAACCCCCCCTTCTCCCCCATCCTCCCGTCTCCATGCAGGAACCTCCCCCACCGATCCCTCACCCTCAATACCACTGCTTCACTCTCCTCACCGCTTTCACCACAACCACCCCCTACTCCCCTCTCACCTTCACGACACCCCACACCAAACCTGTTCCCCCCAACACTACGCACGCAAGTCTATGCACGAACTCAGTTACATACATATCTCATCTGAAACACGTCACGCATAGCCAAGTAGTGCAGAACCTCACGTTACATAGCATATCTCATCTGAAACTACGCACGCACCAAGGTATGGCGATGAACTCAGTTAGTCTATACATGATCTCATCTGAGCAACACACTACCGCCACGCACACGTACCCCGGCCCATGACCTCCATAAAGCCTCATCACTCACATATTCTCATCGTGCCTGGACAACAGCTAGAACACCCCCCAACAATCCGCTCATCGTTTACAGAAGCTCCGCTCTACATACGGCTACCATCCTTATCCTCCTCATCCTCGATAACCTACACGCGCCACTCGGCCCCCAACGCCTCACACACTGTCATTACCCGTTACACAGCACCAGCGCCGCACTCACTAACCCCAGGCATCCCCCATCGACGCCACCCCTCCTGCTAACTCTACACCACTCCTCTAACCCCTCTCAGCACAATACCCTTAATGCCACCAGACCACACCACCACCTCACCTACTATATCAGAAAACTTCAGGTTACTACATATCTCACGTTGTCAACATGCAACCGCACACAGCGTACTGCGCACCCCAGCTCATAAACACCTCCAGCTTAATAACACTTATTCACTCCTAATCCAGTCGTCAACACCCCTCACTCCACCCGCCCACTCCCCTAGACAATCCCCGCGTCTACCGCCCCACACCGTAACTCACCAAGTCACACTCCATCTAACACTCACTCCGTTCACCCACCCCCCTACCACCGTCATGCACTTCCTCAGCGCTTAATAACACTCGTCCCGCCACCCTCCATACACCCCTCCTCTCCACCCCCCTCCCATCAACCCCCCCTGTCCCCTTCCCCATCTCTCCCACCTCTTATATAGCCACCATAACCACCATCGTCCTCACCACTTGCCGCTCATCCTACCTCTTCAGACCCACCTCTAACCCAGCTCGTACCACCTACTCTCACCACCGGTCCCGCTAACTGCTAGCATACCTCTACCTCACACCTTCCACCACCCACTACCCCTAACGACACCCTCCCCTCTCACACATCCTCATCCCTATAGTCCCTTCCATCTATCTATATCTATCTCATCTATCGCTCTCGCACTCCCATAGCAAACTAAGCCACCGCCCTATCCCATACATCTCCTCCATCATCACCCTTCCATCCCACCCATCTCCCAACCACTCCCCTGCCAAACCCCACCACCCCAGCTACCCACCAACTACCTCTCACACCCCCCCTCTCACATTTAATCAATTACACACCCACCACCCTGCATCCCTCACACCCCGCTGTCATCTACCCAACAACATCACCCCGCACCACACTTCTCAATCATTAAAACCCCTCTCTACCTCATTGTCCCAAACAACACACACCCTTCCCTCTTTGTATCCCACTGGTTCGGCTGACCCCAGTTGGTACATGTCCCCATACCTCTTGCCCACCCACTCTCGTCCCTCTACACTCACCGCTACCAAATCGCTTGCACAGACGTCCCTCTCTTGGCGCACACCTCACGTTTCCACGTCGCGACCCCGACCAACTCGTCGCCTCTCTCCCACACCTGCCCCGCATCCCTCCTCCTTTGAGCTTTGCTCTCCTCCTGATACTCCTTATTTCGCATGCTACTACACAAACAGTATTCATCCGTCACACTCCCCGCTCACTCTCCCCGGACGCCCACACCCCCTGCTCCCCCCGCCACTTCCCTCCACGCTCACGCCCCTCCCGCTCTGGGCCCCCCATCACCTCCGCTGGCACCTCTCATCACCCTTCTTTACCCTCCCTCGGTTTACTCTCCCCACCTTCCCTCCTTCCCCGTCCCACTCCGCTCACCACCACCTACATCTTCTTCACAGACTCCCACCGCTACCCTTCGTTTTCACAGTCTCATTGCTTCTCTTTAATACCAATAGCCTGCGCCTAGTCCCGCATTCAACGTGAGACCAACGATCGCCTTCCCCGACAGCCCGCCAGCCCACACCCGACGCGAACCACCTCCGGCCTAGGCTCTATAATCCCCCTTACATTACACTCTTAGCGCCCTCCTTAAAGACCCCTCACCTAGAACTGATCACAGTCCTGTGCACATTCTACATCTGTTCCTAACCACACGTTACATGCCCCGCCGAGCGCAGCACCAAACTCTGATTCTCTAGCCCACCCCGTCTCCCACCTGAGAACTCTTCTTCTTCACACGCTTACCGCTTGATTTACCTGGTCTAGACCCCACATATAGCAACGATCCAGTAAGCGTAACGGAACAAGGCTACTGCCCATTTACCTAACTCACAACCTGATCCCTCCACACGTTACTGTTCTGGGGGTCTACACAGCGAACACATTCGAGAGCGCGGAGTCCTACTCCACACCCTCGCTCTCTTGTACTTCTCTCGTGTGCGGATCCAGAGGCACCTAGGCATCTAATTCCATCATAGGAGGTTAACGTCCCTTACCCAGTCTCTCTAACACCAGAAACCCTATATTCTACTCAGACTTGAAAAATTCATTTTGAAAGCCACTGTAGACACTCTGTCATACAAAAGACTTTGGTTTGTCTACAGGCCGGTTTATTTATTCGTGGAGCCGGGAGGCCGTTCTGTGAACATGCTACTCTGTCAAGAGAAACCCTCTTGGAACCCGCCCAACATCCGACCCAAGAATCTCTCATCATGATTTCTTTTCTTCAAATTTTGAAAACGCCACCATGCTATACTCTTATACCTTCACCAACGCGACTTTTGCCACGTTAGCCCAATCTCCTTTCTGCACCCGAGTCCCCTCTGTCTGAATTATCTCGATGACTAAATCAATGCTGAGACAACCTACAGAAAAACGCTACCATCTCTTCAAAGCGAATACAACGCTCTATACCCACCCGCAACATTTAGGATACTACAGTCAGCACAATCCCCCTCCCCCATCATGAAGGACCTATAAACTCACTCTTTACGAAAAACTCCTGCCCCCGCTTCCACCGCGCCCGACGTGCTGACACACTCACTGGATTAACGCTTTACCTGCCTCACTTTTCCCCTGTCACCGGCGTACATTGCTAAACGTCTCCGATGCTCGAGCGCCCCTCCAGCCTTCGCCGCACAGCGATAGCCAGTTGCACACAATTCCGCGGCGCTTCCACGTCAGAGAGTGATCCTGCGTTCACCAGCCCTTCTCGCGGAGCGTTCTTAAGTGAATGTCCACTCGAACATCAACCCACTTCGCCCGATAGCTGCATACCCAACTTCGCAACCTGAGCTTGCATGCTAAATTACCTACGCAACAACATACCAAAACATCTCAAAACAACAGAAAAACAAAAAATAAAATAAACAAAAAACAAAAAAATCAAAAAAAAAAAAACCCAAAACAAAAACAAAAAAACCACCCACCCCACCTCACCAAACACAATCGCTTTCTGTACGCCTGATCACACCGGTGGCGACACTCCCTGTACTGGGTTCGCCACGTGACCACCGGCTATGACGCTCAGCTCGACGACAACGAGATTGGCACGTGAGAGGAAGCTCACGGCCTGTCCTGACTCCCAGCTAATGCGCCGCCCCTCCATACACCTAGCACCCTTCGCGCGTGCCACGCCTCTATACTACTCTATTCACACCTCCAGGAAACCATATTTCATGCGGCAATGCGCTGTGAAGTACCCGAGCGAACCCGGGAAAAGTGAAGCGACATCTATTGACACCGCCAATTAATGCTCTCATTATGTTACTTTACTTGTCGCAAGTGTAGCCACTGTTTCGGATGCGTGACAACGATGATGGAGGACGGCTTGGTGATGATAATAATGATGACGATCGAACGCTCTCGGGCATCCCACCTACCCGCTCCCGCTCGACGACAATTTTCCTATGGGACGGTGACAACAGTGAGACAAGCGTGACGACATATGATATGACACTCTGATCAAAGTGACACCTAGCATTTAACATTTAAATCTCGGTTACGCACGTACTCGTATTTCCTCAACTGTGGGTTTATTGGCCTAATAGCGTCACAGTTGACCGTGAACACTCGCCTTATCATTGGCCCCCGTTCACCTTAACACACGCCACATAGCGTCTCTCTGCTCTACTGTTATTCTACTGCCCCAGACCGGCGCTTCCTGAGGTTCCCAGCGGAGGACCCCCACTCCTCTCTCACCACAGCGTAGCCAAGCGCACGGCGGTGATCACCCTAACTATACAACTCCGTTCCCGCATTGTCATATCCAACGTTACTAACATAACACATGTCCAATCTACCCCAACCCCCCCTACACACTATCAACACACGACGCTCACCCTCTCCGTACATCTTCCCTATATCCCGCGCCGTTTGATAGTGCGTCAGCCCTATGTACTGAATAGCCAGCTCGGTCCAACTAAAAATTGGCATAAGTCAAAGAGTAGTGCAGTTTACTGCGCCCCCAAGCCTGCCAGTGCGCCTCGGAACACTTGCTCCGGGCCCAATCCTGCAAGCAAAAAGCGCGAATTATAATCCACCCCTAGAACGACACAACAAACAAGTTCGCAAAGATTCTATGATTCTGCTAGTCAAAGTTCCTGGATATTAACATCGCACATTATTCACCGAAAATTTCCGCCAACCATTATTAAACTGAATATTGGACCGTTCTTTTTGGCCTGTCGCCAAACATCGCTCTCGCCTTTTATAAATACGCAATCTAGGTGACGTCTGTCACGTCGCTTTCCCTTATCATTGGGACCCCCGACACCATCTCGCCAATACATCAATCAATCAACACATGAAAGCTCTCCATCTAGTATTCTGAAAGTTCACTGCTCTACTCAAGTACTGAGCCATTTAAAATGAGTTAACACCCAGCGGTCAGCATCTAGTCGAAGCGCCACAAACTAGAAATCACAACAATGGCGGAAAAAAATCTAGATTTTTTAGGCCACCTATATATAATGTGACACACTCCAATAACGCTAGATACTTACGCGATACAGCTTACACACTATTATAAGCCCAACATGGATTATCTTGTTTACAACAGCATAGTGACCTATCTACAGTGTCTCTTTTCCTGCGTCGCTCCCCACCGCCGCCTCCAATATCACCCACCTCCTCCCTCCATGCTACGCAGACACCACCAATACTGCTCGACCAAGAGACGGCGTTTAATATTTCTACAAAATACCAATCAAACTATCTTCTCACACCTCGCAACCCACAACCTAGAAAAACTCCCCCAACCCACAAAGTCGCACACCCCTCCCCCCTCCATGTCCTTCATCACCACCGATCACCCGTCGTGTACACAAGTTCGATTTTCCAAATACTGCTTCAAACTTCATCGCGTATGACACGCCACCATATACTGCTCTCATGTAACTATTATGTAGCTAAATCACAGCCAATCCAGCGAACCACACACTGTCATGTTTAAATATGCCCACCACGTCTGCTCTTGACCCCTCCCCCTTCTACCTGACTCACCACCTGGGATCATCATCAACTCTATACCTTTATATACAGTAAGGCCTCGGCCCCAACATGAACCGCCCGACATTAAATTTTCCTTCGTACTTAGTGAAATCGAGAGCAGTAACACAAGGCGACTGTGCGGCATGAGACTCGCCCATTACCACAACACTGCTCATAACCTTGTCGCTCGCTGCCTGGGCAGAAATGGACTCTCGAACACTAGTTTTGCTCAATACATATTTCACTGACGCGTTTGACCCTATATCCCACAATACACAATGAACGCTCCGCGGTCTTCCATATTACACACGCGCATGCAAAGCCATATTGTGCCCATCGAACAATAACAGTCTCATTCTTCAGCGCGAAACGAATTTCCCATTTGTGCAACGCACATCTCGTTCGACACGCGGGGAGGGATCGACACTCGCCTCTGGAGCCTTGGTAGCGGGGGCCTCGGGTGGACCTTGAAAACCCCTGCACCCTGCTCGCAAACCGTCCCGTCTCTGCGCAGCCTTTAAATATAAGCCACCCCGCTCCCAGTTCATTGACTGCCCCACTAACAAGATATACCACACTGCTGCAACATTAACTTACTTGCACCTAGGCGGTATGTCCCCACTCACCTGTCCTGCTCAACATATAGCGCAGATATGACCTTGCGAACAAGTAGTCTGCTTCCTCTATATCTGTCACCGTGCCCGACATATTGCGCCCCCTTCTCGACGTCGCGTGACTATTCCCCATTCACTTGGCCCAACCTTCCATTGTCGCCTCCCCTTTTGCCCACATCCACACGTTGGTCTCCCAACATATCAGTCCCACCCCTCCTAATGGCGTGCGTATCTAGATAACCCCCGTGCATCCCGCCCCAACCACAAGCCTCCCATGATTATGCCCAATAATGCTGCCTTCGCGACCATCAATATTACCCTGCTGCTCACACATCCCACCCATTGATAGTTTTTTCCCATCATTTTCTTCCCTCTCTTCTTACTCACCTTTCGGACAAATATACCGCTCTGTCAATGCCGCTCCCGATCCCCCCCTCACGATACCTCAACACCACTCAGGAAGCCTGGTGCACGCAGCCCCCCCCCCGCGACCTCCGACCGCCACGCGCCAGTCGCCTACCACCCACTATCCCCCCCCTTACTGCAACCCACTGCCCGTATCCCCTCCACCCCCTCTCTACCCACCCACACACCCCTACGTCGGACCACTATTCCGAACCCGCTACGCTACCCCCTCACAACAGCTTTCGCTCCCGACAAAAGCCACTGCCGATTAGTTATCCCACCCGTACCTACCTCCTTACGTACGTGTCCTGCTTGCGCTATGCTCCAACGAACCAGATACAGTAACGCAGACCCGTCTTCCACCCCACTTTCGACCTCAAGACTGTAAGTACTAACATCCACTACCATACTCCCTCATACACCTGACATCACTTCACATCGCCAACACAACTACGTTGCCCTTCACACACTCACCCCTGACCTCCCTTTCGACCATTACCCCACTTCACATCCCCCCACTACTGATCCCTCACGCAACCCTCTTTCCATAACCCTCAAGCAAACCATCTTCACCCTCCCTACCCACCCACCTCTTCCCCTACCCCTCCACACCAAACCACTCTCCTCACCCCACTCCTACACCCTTCACCACACCCTACCCTCTCCTTCCCTCTCACCATCACCCACCTTACACCTACCTCACCTCACCTCCTTCCTCTACCTTCCGACCACCTCTACAGACTCGCAACACACCCTCACCTACCTTTCCCTACCCACCCCACGCTCTACACTACCTCACGCTACCTCTCCCCTACCTACCGCGACCTTTTCCTACTCCCAACCTTCCACCTACGCATCACCAAGCCTTTCCCTACATCACCACCTTTCCCTACCTCACCCACCTTGTCCTACCATCGCCCACCTTTTCCCACTTCACCAACCGTTCGCCTAGACCTCCCCTATCTCTTCTTCCTCCCCCTCCTCCACCCACCACCCCACCCCCACCCAACCCACCTCACCCACTCCTCTATCCCGCTACCCCCTACCCACCCTTCCCTTCCCTACCCTCAACCCACCTGCTCACACTTACCTACACCTACCATTACTCCCCCTACCCTCCCCACCCTTGACCCTGTACCCACGTAACTCTTCACCTACACCACCCTTCTCCCCTAACCCTCACCCCACCACAACCCTTACTCCCCTACCCACTCACCAACCTTTCCCTACCTCACCCACCTTTCCTATCCCTCACCTACCTTGTCCTACCGTCACCAACCTTGTCCTACGGCTCAACCTACCTTCGTTCCTACATCCACCTACCTTACCACTACCCCACGTACTTCCCCTAGCGGCGTGCACCCACGTTTTCGTACCTCACAACCTTCCCATACCTCCACCTACCTCCCCAACCTGCTCCCATCCACACCAGCACACACTCCCTCCACCCAACCTACTTCCCTACCACTCACCCCTCTCACCCACGTTCTCTTCCCTACCATCACCCTACCACCACCTCCATACGCCTCCACCTAACCTTTCCTACTCCCTCCCACCCAACCCTCTTACGTAGCACCTCACCCCCTCACCCTCGTATATTTTTCCCCTACCTTCATCTATCCCCTTCCTCCCTAACCCTCCACCCCACCTTTCCCTACCTCAACTTCCCCACCTCTCTTTTACTCATCAGCCCCATTTCTCACACCCCACCACACCCGCCTCACCTACCTTTCACCCTATCCTGGACATCCCCCCCCCCTATCTCCACCCAACCTTCTTCCCTACTCACCCACCCTCTTTCCCATATCTCCCCACAATCCAATCACACCTTCCCCTACCTCACCCCACCCTTTCTCAACCTACCTCCTCCCACCGCCCCTACCTCACCCACCCTTACACCGTAGCCTCACCCACCTTCCCGCTAACCATCCTTCCACAGCCCACACCTCTTCCCCCTAACCACCGTCACCCGCACGCCCTTCTTCCCACCACCTTCTCCTCACGCTACTTGGCGCCTTACCCGTGGCGCCGTGTGTCCCCGCCACCTCCTCTCCTCACCTCCTCCCCTTACCCCCCCACCCACCTTTTCCTACTCCCCTCCACTCCACACCTCTTTCTCCCTCCCTACCACGTCTACCCCAACCACCTTTTTCCTCTTCATGCACCCACCACCACCCACCCTCACCTACCTCTATCCCTTCCTCTACCCTTCCACCACCCCTTACACTGGCATCATCCACACACGCCCACCACTTCACCTACCTCACCCACCCTTCTTCCTGACATCACCCACCGTTTCCCGTACCTCACGTACATTTGTCTACATATCACCCACCTTACACAACTTACAAGCTATCTCACACCAAACGCTTTCCGCTACTCACCCAACCCTACTTCCCCTACATCGCCCCACCTTTCCCTAACCTCACTTACCGCTTTCGCTACCTACCCACCTTTTTCCTACCTCACCTACCTTTCCCTACCTCACCTCCACCTTACACTAACTCCACATCCACCTTTCCCTACCTCACCCACCTTTTCCTACCTCCCCACCTTTCCTACCTCACCACTTCTTCCTACCTCACCCACTTTTCCCTACATCACCCACCTTTTCCCTACAACATCCACCTTTCCCTGACCTCACCACCTTTTCCTACATCACCCACTTTCCTACCCTCACGTACCTTTTCCTACATCACCACCTCTACACTAAACCTCACACCTTTCTACTACCACCGTTTCCCTACCTCACCCACCTTTTTCCTACCTCACCCCCACTTTTTACCTACCCACTGTCTACACCCACCTTTTTCCTACAACATCCACCTTTCCCTACCTCACCCACCTTTTCCCATACCCACCCCACCTTTCCCTATCTCCGTACCTTTCCTACATACACCACTTACACCTAACTCACTTACCTTCCTACTCCACCTTCACTCACCTTTCCACCAACCCACCCTTTCCTCACATCACCACCTTTTCCTACAACATCCACCTTTCCCTAACCTCACCCACCTTTTCCTACCACTCACCCACCCCACTTTCCCTACCTCTAGCGTAACCTTCTCCTACATCACCACCTTACACTAACTACTTACCTTTTCCGACCTGCACCCACTTTTCATCATCACCCACCTTTCCCCTACCCTCGACCCACCTTTCCTACATACCCGACCTCCACCTACCTTCCCTACCTCACCCACCTTACACTAACTCAGTCCTTCCCCTACCTCAACCACATTTTTCCTACCTCACCAACCTTCCCACTACCTCACCCTACCTTTCCCTACTCACCTTACTTACCAACCTTCCCCTACTCACCTACCCTTTTCCTACATCAACACTCACACACCTTACAACGCTTCCCCTACGTTTCCATACTGCCTACACCTCACTCACTTTACCCCATCTACTCTCACCTAACACCTTTTCCTCACATCACCACCACCGACAGCCACCCTCACCAACCTTTTTCCTACCCTCACACTTACCTTTCCTAAACCCACCAACCTTTAACACTAACTCACGTACGCTTCCCCAAACCTCCACCCACCTTTTCGTACCTCACCAACCTTCCACTACTCAACCCGTTACCTTTCCCTACTTCAACCAACCTTTTCCCTAACCTACTCTACCCACCCACCTTTTCCTACCTGTCCCCTACCTCACCCACCCTTACACTAAACTCACGTAACCTTCCCCTACCTCACACCACTTTTCCTACTCTCACCAACCTTCACTACCTCCACCTACCTTTCCCTACCTCCACCCTACCTTACCAACCTTCCCCGCTACCTCACCTACCTTTTCCTACATTCACCCACCTGTACACCTACCCTTACCAAACCTTCCCCTTACGTTTCATAACCTCACCACACCTTTTCCCTACCTCACCTACCTTTTCCTACACACCAACACCACCCAACCTCACCAAACCTTTCCCTACCTCACCTAAACTTTTCCTAAATCACCAACCTTAACACTAACTCACGTACCTTCCCCAACCTCACCCACTCTTTTCGTCCTCACACCGCACCTTTCCACTTACCTGCACCTTAACTTTTCCCTACTTCACCAACCTTTTCCTACCTCACCTAAAACCTCACACCACCTTTTCTCTACCTTCCCCTAACACCACCCCACCTTACACTACTTAATCCTACCTTTGCCTACTCACCACCACCCCTGTACACTACCCTAGCCGCACCTCGGACACTACGTACAGCTACCTGCAGAGCGCACCCGTTTCCTACCTCACCACCTTACACTTACCTCATCCACCTTACACTACCTCACCCACCTTACACTAAACCCTCACCTACCTTTATCCCTACATCTACACCTCTCACCTCTCCCCGCCTAACCTACACTATTGAGACAGAGACATTCTGTAAAATATGCCGAATTTCACACGACACTAACTGACATTAATAAAGCAATCGGGGTGTCACCAGGCACAAAACAGACATTAACACTGGTCACACCGGTGTGTGCTCAAGTTGCAGCTGGTATCTATACCGCCCATATTTAACAGGGCGATAGCTCACTCACCAACAAAAATAACCACTCTTACTCACGACGTATGCGTAGCTGAGTATCACTCATCTGCTAGCATAGCATCTTAGTTCGTCACCACTCGCCTCACCATAAGCACAAATAACCACCCTCGATCGGCAACGACGCCACGCGTCGCTGCCACCACAAGGGGGCGCTGCACACCTACCTTCGGGCGGACAGGTCTCGACAGCGCTGCGGATTGACGCGATCCACAGCTTCTTGCGCTTGTTCGACGGACATACCATCTCGTACATCTCCGGGTCCTTGCGGTTGGAGCTGAGCAGGTAGAGACCACAGCTGTCCTCCTTGCCCGCCTTCTCACGCACGAGCAACTTTTGCAGAGACACGACGCCGCTCTGTAACGACGCACGACAGTATGATTATGTAACCGATATTTATCAATGTATTTGTATAACTTATCGTCTTTCATCATCATCACCGTCATCGTCATCGTCATCGTCACCGTCATCATCACCATCATCATCATCCTCATCATCATCATCACCGTCATCATCATCATCATCATCATCATCCTCATCGTCACCGTCATCGTCACCGTCATCATATCATCATCATCATCATCACCACCATTATCATCATTACCAACAGAGATTTTTACCATTTTACGGAATGACATAATCCCGCTTTACAACACACAGTGGCGTGACTCGACTCAAACACTCCCATCAATCTCTCTCTATATGTGTTTATCTGCATCCCCACCCCTCCCCTCTCCCTATGACTCTCTCTCTCTCTCTCTCTCTCTCTCTCCCTCTCTCTCTCTCTTACCTTGCCATCCTGAGACACAAACTGGTATTTTTGATTGCTTTCTTGTAGAAAGAAGATCACATCCGTCAGTAGTATCGCTAGCACCTCTGCAATAATGAGTGCATGGCTGTGAACCCGCGTGAACAGGCAGGCACCTACCTGTATTCACCACCAGAGCCTAACTCCACCACTACTAGAAGTTAGATCACGGCAATATCAGAATCTCGCTGCCTTTCGGAAATCCACACGCTTAATTTTTTCCCAACAGCAAATGGATTAGCAGACCGATCGCAACTCATTCTTGGGGCACGATAAGCACTCACCTATGAGTTTTCCCCGTGCAGTTTTCCAGTACAGCCTGCCCTCGTGTAGTAACTTCCTGTTCCCCGAGAGCAGGTCCGATTTCTGCAAAGCACGTGTAAAACATCGACTCATTCAGATTGGTGACAACATCTGCGTGTTATATTATCAGTGTGTATCCCCACATAGGCCGCTAATGCCAAAAATGCCAAAACACAAAAACGATTATTCTCGGACACAGGTTAGCGACACGTTTTGCAGAATTTAATAGGCGTATAAGAGTTTTTTACATGATATATTATATTATAAGAAATAAGAAGAATAAGAATAAGAATATAATAAGAAGTCATATACTGCTGCAAAGACCGGCAAACATCTTAACGTTCGTGGACAATGTTTACAAGGGTCGCACTGCTCCAACGTGTACCTTGAAGCCCCTTCCACCCTTGAAGATTCCGACAGACTTGGAGTCAATGCGATTGTAGATATCCACTAGCCGCTTCTGTCTCTCATGGTAGGCAATCGCTTCGTCTATGCTCCTCAGCACTTGCTGCAATAAAGCATAGAACACACGACTAGCAACACGCTTACCAACAAGCAGCGAACCCACCGACCTTCGTCTGACGATAAGTGAACTCACTGTTATGAACACACAGACTTACAAACACCCACATATATGAACATGCAAACCTACAAACAACACACTGTTCACGATTTACACATGAACGACTATGCTGCACAAGAGACGTCGTTCCGAAAAATCCGATTCGAAATCCTGTTCGCCGTAAACCAGAATTTAGACATGAATCCGTTCAGGAGGCACACAGCGGGCAGTTCATATGCCGCGTTCGCAGGGAGTGAGATGAGCAATGGAGCGTCACCCACATCCCGGCTCTGTGACCCCCTCCCCGCTGGCCCCACCCCTGACTGCCGGGCAGAGGCCGAGAGTGGAACGAGTTCTCCTACCCAGTCCAGATCCAGGTTGGGTCGGAACGTGAGCCGCCGCTGCTGCTCGCCGCCCAGCAGGCGGCCGCACTTCACGACGCACCGTCGCCGCCACCGCACCAGCATCGCTCGCGCGAGGAAGTCACACACAGATGAGGGGGACTTCAGTCGGTTGCTGCCTGCGTGACCAGCGACGGCTGGAGCGACTCGCGCGCGCTGCCAAGCCGATGCGTGGCTAGTTATTACAGACGTACTACCCAACTTGGATATATAGCGAATCTACGCGTGATGGCACAAATATTGACAATTACCGCCCGCGCAGTTCGCACTCCTATTCCGCCCCCACCCCCTTGCCATACGCCCCCACACACATACACACACACACACGCACGCACGCACGCACGCATGCACGCACACACACTCACGCGGACGCAGGAACACACACACACACACACACACACACACACACACACACACTCACGTGGACGCACGCACGCACGCACGCACGCACGCACGCACACGGCAGTGCTACTCTGCTGCAGAGGCAACACTGTCCGCCTGACGGTCGGATCACACGCTGATGTTTGCTGGACAGATGTTTGCTGGATGTACGCCCGCACCGCACCGACTACACACATTCGGCTCGATGTTTATTTACAAGCCTTATCAGCGACGTTGTCACTGTTGTCGCGTTGCGTCGGTCTCATCAAAGCAAACAGCCAGCGCTGTTGTATTTGATCGTGGTGCTGACCCAAGATGGAACGCCGTACGCGCATGCACACACGCATGCATGCATGCAGGCACGCGCGCACACATACACACACACTGCCACATCTACCTGTTACTATCTCATACAGCGTACAGCAACAAACAATCATTTCTATCTCATAATACCATATAGAGCGTACAGCAACAAACAATCATTCCTGCTACCAATAAATACATTTCACTGCATACTAAGACAGCAATTAATTGATCATCTACCTGCTTAGCAGCATACACTAGACTAGAGGCTACGACAACACTCACCTCTTCCCACGTCTTAATCTCTAACCACGCGCACTACGAAACAAGTGTAAAATTGCTACTAAACATGAGGCGAAAAACCCTGCAACCGTACCTGCTAGCGCAGCGAACCGCACGCGCCAGTGTGTTCGGAGGCACAAGTAAAGTGGGCAGGGATGCGTAACGAAGGCAGGAACAGGTAACGCAGGCAGGAACAGGTAATGCAGGCAGGTACAGGTAACGCAGGCAGGAACAGGTAACGCAGACAGGAACAGGTAACGCAGGCAGATACAGGTAATGCAGGCAGGAACAGGTAATGCAGGCAGGGATGGGTAATGCTTTTAAATGAAAGAGCATACAAAAGTATGCAAGTGTACCAATTTTCACACTTTTTTCACAATTTGAACGATTTAGATGATATTCTGACCTAACCGACTGTACTAATAGAATATCTGTTAGGAGTGAATTATTGATGACTATCAATGCTGAGAAAACGTACATCTTCAAAGGAATAAACGTTAACCTGACATAGTGAATACTACAGTCACACAAATCCCCCTCCCCCATAGAAGACCTATAAACTCACTCTTACGAAAAACTCGGGTGTGAAATATGGATTAACGTTTACCGCTCACTTTTCCCTGTCACCGGGTTACGTTGGTAAAATTCTCCGATGGGCGTCGCGCACAGCGAGCAGTGCACGAAATTGCGGTCGCTTCGTCAGAGAGTGATCTGGTTCAGCCTCTGCGAGTTAAGTGAATGTCATCGATAAACTTGCGATGCTGATACATGAACTGAGTTTGTAACGCTTTCTTTTACCCTGATACACAGGTGGCGACACTTGTACTGGTCGCAGTGACCACGGCTATGACGTCAGACGACAACGAGATTGGAGTGAGAGTGAAGCGGTGTCGACCCAGTATGTCGCCCTCTATAATAGATCGCGCGTGCGATACTGCATTCCACCTCCAGGAACATATTTCATGCGAATGCGGCTGTGAAGTACCCGAGGAACCCGGGAGAAGGAAGCGACATCTATTGACCGCAATTAAATGCTCGTCATTATGTTACTTTACTTGTCGCAAGTGTAGCCACTGTTGATGATGGTCACAACGATGATGGAGGAGGTTGGTGATGATAATAATGATGACGATGAAGCTTGTGACGACAATTTTTATGAGGACGGTGACAACAGTGACACAAGGTGACGACATAATGATATGACACTGATAAAGTGACGCCTAATTTACATTTAAATCTGGTTACGGCACGTCTCGTATTAATGTAGTGTTTATTGAATAGCGTCAGTTGATGAAACACTGCTATCATTGGCGTTACCTTAAAGGGACAGTAGCCTCTAAGATTTTACTGCATACAACTGTACTTACTGTATAACAAATCGTCTATACCCACATGTATTTGTCACCAGATACTTAATTAATTATTTACACATCAACGCTACGAAATTTGAACGGCGCCATGACACCCGCGACCGTGCTGCCACCCTGTGAGAGAGAGAGAGAGAGAGAGAGAGAGAGAGAGAGAGAGAGAGAGAGAGAGAGAGAGAGCGAGAGAGAACAGAGCAAGGAGAGACAGCAGATCTAGAGAAAGGGAGAGTGAGAGAAAGAGAGAGAGAGAGAAGAGAGAGAAAGAGAGAGAAGAAAGAAAGAGATAGAGACAAAGAGAGAGAGAGAGAGAGAGAGAGAGAGCGCACGAGAAAGAAAAAAGAGAGACAGACAGACAGAAAGACTAACATGAACTGGCACGTCTCCCCTCCCACTTAGCATCGTTAACAACAGCTGCAGGAGCACGCACGACTCACCGCAACGAACGCCTGGAACTTGCGGTCGGTCTTCAGCAGCAGCTTGTACTCGGCGTCTGCCTCGAGCCGGCGCGCGCAGAAGTTGCCGTAGGCGTGCTTCAGACCCTCACCCGATGCGCCGCCAAAGAACTCAACGAGGATGTCACCGATTTCGTCAATGGCGGCCGCGTGCCGCTGCCGCTCACGCAGGTTCTGCAGGAACGCTGAAACACACGGCAGCCACACGATGAAACACGGGAGACACGAGCTGAAACACATGGCAGACACGTGCTGAAACACACGGCAGATACGTGCTAAAAGACACGGCAGACGCGCGCTGAAACACATGGCAGACACGTGCCAAAACACACGGCTGACACGCGCTGAAACACACAAAGACACGCGCTAAAACACACGCAGACACGCGCTGAAACACACCGCAGCAAACACGCAATGAAAGACACGACAGACAATCGCTGAAAGATACGGCAGACACGCGATGAAACACACAGCAGACACGTGCTTAAACACACAACAGACGCGTGCTGAAAGACATGGGAAACACGCATTGAAAGACATGGCAAACACGCGCTGAAAGACACGGCAGACACATACTGAAACACACGACAGAAACGCGCTGAAACACATAGAAGACACGCGCTAAAACACCCAGCAGACATGTGCTGAAACACACAGCAGACACGCGCTTAAACACACAGCAGACGCATGCTGAAAGACACGGGAAACATGAATTGAAACACACGGCAAATACGTGCTGAAACACACGGGGGACACGCACTGAAACACATGGCAGACACGCGCTAAAAGATACAGGAGACACGTGCAACACACGGAACACACGCGCTGAAACACACTCAGACACGCGCTGAAACACACTACAGCAAACACGCAATGAAAGACACGACAGACACGCGCTGAAACACACGACAGACACGCGATGAAACACACAGCAGACAAGCGCTTAAACACACAACAGACGCGTGCTGAATGACATGGGAAACACGCATTGAAAGACACGGCATACACGCGCTGAAACACAACAGACACGCGCTGAAACACATAGAAGACACACGCTGAAACACACGGCAGACATGCGCTGAAACACACAGCAGACACGTGCTGAAACACACAGCAGACACGTGCTTAAACACAAAGCAGACGCATGCTGAAAGACACGAGAAACACGCGTTGAAACACACGGCAAATACGTGCTGAAACACACGGGGGCCACGCACTGAAACACATGGCAGACACGCACTGAGAGATACGACAGACACGCGCTGAAACACACGGCAGACACGCGATGAAACACACAGTAGATACGCGCTTAAACACACAGCAGGCGCGTGCTAAAAGACACGGGAAACACGCGTTGAAACACACGACAAATACGTGCTGAAACACACGACAGACACATACTGAAACACACGGCAGACACGCGCTGAAACACACGACAGACACGCGCTGAAACACATAGAAGACACGCGCTGAAACACACGGCAGACACACGCTTAAACACAAAGAAGACACGTGCTGAAACACACGACAGACAAGCGCTGAAACACATGGCAGACATGCGCTGAAACACATGGCAGACACGCGCTGAAACACACGACAGACACGCGCTGAAACACACGACAGACACGCGCTGAAACACATGGCATACATGCGCTGAAACACAGACTAGCCAATCATGGAGGAATATGTCTGACTAACCAGCCTGTCCTAATTTCGAAATTATAATTTCTACAACATAGGTTATATAGGTTATACCCTATTGTAAAACAAATCAAAATCCGCCAGTCCTGCGCAAAGGTTGCCAGTCCCGACCTGAGAGATGGGGTGCTATTTCCAACACAGTAACTAACAGCAATAGGAGTGTGGCTAGCGAGATAAGTGGAAGGTACCTGTGTGCAGCTCAAGCAGTTCATCAAGGTTGGGGAACACTCGGTTGATGATGTCATTGCTGAAGTTGAGTTCGATGCGCATCGGCTCGAGGAATATCTTCTGCATGACCTTCAGCGTGCGACAGTGGTGCTTCTCCGTCTGAATCAACTCTGCAAGCAAGTAAACGCCTGTTACCTCGCGCGCTCACTCACACGCAGCAGCCGAGACACGCGCATAGGCCACGCGATGCCACACTAGTGTCCACATATGCTTGTAATCTTCACGCACTGCTGCTACAGTGCACACTGCTCGATATGCCGCACACATAGGTACGACCAGTGAGAATGATACCCACATATCCCCCCATCTGTCACAATACTCAGTGTACTCAATTCTACTCAAATACAACCTAACATTTCTCACACGCATGCTCATGTAAGAGCTGTCACTATCTGTCATGTACGTGTCACCGTGGTCACAGTCCCGTCACACTATCCCTCATGCACCTGCCACCGCGGTCACAGTACTGTCACACTCTCCCTCATGTACGTGTCACCACAGCCAGTCCTGTCACACTATCCCCCATGTACGTGTCACCGCGGTCACAATCCTGCCCCACTATCCCTCATGTATGTGTCACTGCAGTCACAGTACACCCCCACTATCCCTCATGCGGTCACAGTCCTGTCACACCCACGCCACCGCCGCGCACGCACCGAATATCACGTCTTGTCTCTTGATGTCTTTGGCACTCATCTTCTTCAGCATCTTCTTGTCGACGGTGAGACTCCACGCCTCGGGCTCGTGCTCGTTCGCCTTCAGATCGGGGTCCTCGCGCGCCGCCCGGTCCAGCGAACCGCTGTCCTCCAGCGACTCCATCGAGGCCGAGCGCACACTGTTGATACTGCAAGACACCATGTACGACGGATTAGCGGCTGCAAGACACCACACAGGGTGGATTAGAGGGTGCAGGACACCGTGCAGGATGGGTTAGAGGGTGAGGCATCATGTAGGATGGGTTAGAGGGTGAGACATCATGTAGGATGGGTTAGAGGGTGAGACATCATGTAGGATGGGTTAGAGGGTGAGACATCATGTAGGATGGGTTAGAGGGTGAGACATCATGTAGGATGGGTTAGAGGGTGAGACATCATGTAGGATGAGTTAGAGGGTGAGACATCATCTAACCCATCGCTACATTGATGCCTCTCACCCTTCTAACCCAAAGCCTACATTGATGTCTCACCCCTCTAACTCATCCTACATTGATTGTCTCACCCTCTAACCCATCCTACATGATGTCTCACCCTCTAACCCATCCTACATGATGTCTCACCCTCTAACCCATCCTACATGATGTCTCACCCT
>NW_014577204.1:421853-442320 GCF_000485595.1 Priapulus caudatus | reverse complement strand
AGGGTGAGACATCATGTAGGATGGGTTAGAGGGTGAGACATCATGTAGGATGGGTTAGAGGGTGAGACATCATGTAGGATGGGCTAGAGGGTGTGAGACATCTGTGATCAGTTAGAGGGTGTTAGGCACCGTGTAGGATGGGTTAGAAGGTGCGAGACACAGGGCAGAGTGGGTCACAGGGCCACACAGGAAGATGGCACACAGGGTGGGTCATTGACATAGAACATCATGGGTTAGTGGGTGCGAGCTGTCACACAGAGGGAGTTAGACGATATAATACACACTAAGTGTGAAAAAGTACAAGACACCGCGCACATTGGATCAAGGTGAAGAGCACCACAATTGCACGCACGCACGCACACTCACACATACAAGAAACGCGGTGCACACGAGAACTATGGATTGACGAGGTGACAAGGCAGGCGTGACGCAAGCAACGGAAGTTCGCGGCCTGGAACCTCGGCATGGTTCAGTGCGCGAAGATCGATTCAGCGCGGGACATCGAACAATGCTGCGCGGGGTTGTCCCGCGTGCCGCCGCCGTCGCAGCACAAACAATTGGGAGTGACGACTCCAACTCACGTTGAGCTTGCGAGAGACCTGGCAGCGGCCGACTCTCCAGCGCTCCTGCTGCAAGGCAAGAGAGAATGCGTGAGCTTAGATGATAGCGCTCGCAGATGCAAAGTCGCACAGCGCGCTAGGCAGCAGCTACGGCGATGGCAGCGGTACTAGTCACTAGTGCAGGTGTCGCGACCGCGATGCGAGACTACGCGTCGGCTACGAGTGCCGGGCGCGGCTGCTTCTCGAAACGGCAACGAGAGGTGAAGCCATAAGCGTTTGCAATCGTCGCGATCGCACGCGCGCGACACACACAGAACTACGAGGTGGTGCGACGTGTGTGTGCAAGATCCCCACATGCAGTGTCTACGCTTCATGCATCGTACCGCCGGCATGCTCGCGGAAGGGGCGAGAGACATTGCCGTGCTCCCATCGCAATCGCTCGTAATCTCTAACTTATGTAGTAGCATGCATCCGGGAGGGCGAGAGAACAGGCGTTGTTCTCGAGTAATAACTAGAGACGAGGACGGGAAGTCAGAAGCATCAGCTCATTCCATCTTACTCGAAAAGTGAAGCCCTCGCTAACGCGCTTCGCTATTTTTAAGTCCGACGCAAAACCTAGAGGTGCTGTGACCAATCGTGACATTGATCATTCATTACGTACGTGAGACAGACCAGGTCCACAGGGCACATAGTCACTGCACTACCACATGTAGATTAGATTAGCTTATAATTAGGCGATGCCACTGAGTTGTGAGGTTAGCGATAACAACTAATACGCTCACAAGTATAACACTTGTGAGAGAACGACGACAATTTACGCGAGTGTTTGCGAGAGCTTGCGAGTGATACTTTTGACCGAGTACTGAGGAGGGATGTGATATATATACAGCATTCAACTGTGAGCCATTAATCACGTCAATGGGTTTACTACATCCATAGAAGGGCTAGGGGGACAGCAACGAGCATGTAACACGTCTTCTTGCATGATATTACACCTAAATGAACAAGCCTACGAAAGAAATAGTCACAGTTTGCTCAAGCCTCTATATACACCAAGCATCATTCAGATAAACTCATCACAGATTCAAAACTTGGGAGCAAGGCGGAACAAGTTGGGGTTAGAAGGGAGGGGGTAGGAAGTGCTGCCACTGGTATAAAAGGCGATTTAGTTTTGTAACCCAATTGTCCTGCAGTAACCCAGGTTCGAATCCTGGTCATGGCACCAGTGTAATGAATCCTATTGTGGGATTCTTACAGCCTGTGATCGTATAGTGAAGATAGGTTTGTGACTTTTGGCACGTGTAAGAAGTTACCATTAGATAGCGTGCTTAATAGCGAAGACACTGATTATAGACTAAGAAACAAGAGGTTACGTACAAACAACTGGTGATTTAATATTGTAACTAAAGAACGTACAAGTTACACGCGTACAAATTACACGGTCGCCTCAGCTAGGTATGTGAGTATGTTTTGGAATATTTTCTTGCTTGCGATTTGTGTTTAAACTACTTTGTTTGCTTGATTACTGTACTGTTGTTGACTTGTGTGTAAACCACTTTGTCACTCTTTGATTTGCATTGCATGCCGTACCTTGACTGAGTTGATAGACAACCATGTATTTATTTATTTGTCCCTGCGATAAGAGGCGACTGTGTAATTTGTACGTGTGTAACTTGTACGTTCTTTAGTTACAATATTAAATCACCAGTTGTTTGTACGTAACATCTTGTTTCTTCTTCTATAATCAGTGTCTTCTCTATTAAGCAAGCTATCTAATGGTAACTTCTTACACGCGCCAAAAGTCACGAACCTATCTTCACTATACGATCATAGGCCATAAGAATCCCACAATAGGATTCATTACAGTTTTCCTGGGTTGCATTTAATAGATGTGCACAGGTATGTTTGGTCCCCGCTAGCCCTAAATTGCAATACAAATCCACGTTATTTTGAGCCCTAGACAAGTGACCTAAAGTCTCTCATGATACTCGACGATCTAGATTATAAGATTGCTTATTGTTCTTATTATAACAGATTAGCCTTCATTTCGTGCCTGCGTACGAGGCGGCCATAGCGATGGTGTCATGGCGAGTCGAGTAAAGCACAGGAGAATGGAGCAAGGAGGCAGAGCCCGGAGTGACTCCATGGTAACAAACGATAACTACGGTAACAACCTGAAAAGAATGTGTCGTCACCCGTAGTGACGCATGCAGGATACACATAGTACAGAGTTTTAGTTCGCCGGTGCTCTCTGACGGAAGTGAGAAAGGGTGGCAGCCACCGTAATCAGTGTGACAACAGAAATAGTGAGGAGAGGAGGAGGAAGGGGGCAGCGAAAAGCCGATGTCGGCTACTGCCGTCGCCGCTGTACAACAACGAAGCACCACCACCAATGACAGCGAGTGTACGGTTGGTTCTCCTAGCATCATGCACGACAGGCATGTCCATCTGTCACGTCCCTCGTAGTAGTGCCTATCATCTCTCTCTCTCTCTCTCTCTCTCTCTCTCTCTCTCTCTCTCTCTCTCTAGATCTCCTTCTCTCCATCTCTCTCTCGCTCCCTCTCTCTCCATCTCTCCGTCTCTCACTCTTTCTCTCTCACACTCGCTTTCTTTCTCACTCTCCTCTTGCTCTCTTTCTCTCTCCCTCTTTCGCTTATTCTCTCACTCTCTCTCTTTCTCTCAAGAGCGTCAGAATGAGAGAGTGAAAGTGCAAACGAGAGAGGAGGCGAGAACGAGCAAGGAAGAGGAAGAGAGCAAAACGTGGAGGAAGACGTAACAGTGGATTGCCGACACTTCTCCAATCGATTCTCTCGGGAGCGGACGCGTCTGCATTTCAGCGAGCGGCACTCCTTCAGGCCACAATGAAAAAAATCTTTGTTTGCCCTCACCCGACCCAGGCTGAAAAGTTTGGGTAGGCAGGTAGGCTTTTTTTGAGGGAGGTTTTTTTACAAATTCAGCATGGTGTCTACATGCTCGGGTGTGCTTGTGTGGAGATACATTTTATGTTGAATGTTTGTTTTGCTTGGTACATATAATGTATTGCCTACAGATTTATATAATGAACAGCGATACAATTTGTAAAAAAAAAAGAATGGAAAAGATCAATAAAATTGTTTGCGTCGGCCCCTTTTTGGCGGGTCGGTCGGTTTAGGGCAAACAAACAATATTTTTATCATGGCCTCCCCGTGCAGCGGCTGCGACTACTCTACGCGACCACGTGCCGAGAGAAAGGGTTGGAGATGAGATCGCAACTCTAGCCTAGCCGGTGCTGCTATGACTGTCTGGACACCACGAGTACGTGCAACGGTGCGGCATAGGGAATTGCTCTCGCAGGAAAGGGCTGCGTGTGTGACTAGCGTACCACTTACTTAAGGCCAAACTTAGAGGCAACCCTTTGCCACCGCAGGTACCCATATGACACCGAGCAGGACCTAGTAAGACTGTGAAAACACACACACACACACGGCGTCAAACTACAAGTGAGAAACACAGTCATCCGACTCCCTGTTACGCAGTGTTCAACGTTGTTTATGTAGTTAGCAGCAGTAGCAGCAGCAGCAGCAGCAGCAGCAGCAGCAGCAGCAGCAGCCGTAGTAGTAGCAGCAGCAGCTGTAGTAGTAGCAGCAGCAGCAGCACCACACTGCTCACCACACAAACATAGGTTGTGACACTGTCAAACAAGCGGACATAATGCTACTGAGGGTCTTGCTAGCTCTAGGCCATCGGTGCGGTGTCATTGTCACCGGACCCTAAGCACATGACAGTGAGAGGAATGATCAGATAAGACGACAAAAAACGGTTCTGCGTAAACGAAGCTACTTTCAAACTAACGATGTACACGGTCTAATCTTATTGCAGGCACTGTCAAACTCTCTTACGAGTGAATGAGTGAACACTACGCGAGCATAACGTACATGTATGGCAACACAGATGATGAGACTGGTCATCCTACACGAGTTCTAGGCAGAACTTAAAATTTCATCCAGCATTTTAATTTCAGTTTGGCTTTGCTTTGCTTGCACCTACCACTTGCATTCGGATCTAATGTTAGTTATCATCTTCATTTTCATTTCATTTCAACTCCATTTACTCTAGATCCTCGCACATTCCTTTCCACACTGACTCGAATTTGAATCGAAATGAAAAATTGGGAAAACTCCCAAGAGTTCTTGCGAAAAAAATACCCGCGTAAGGCTGCCACCCTCATGCCACCTGTGCGGCCATACTTACTCAACTACCAACTGTTATTGCGAGTAGAAAGTGAACAGACACAGGCGCCCCCTGCCGCACGGGCGAGGGCATCGCGCTGCGTTTGTTCAAGTGTTACTCAGTGCCATGCTCTGCCATTCGTCAGTCATCCAGCGAGCGAGTGAGCACGCGCAAACGCACGCGCCACACGGCTCCTCTACGGCAAGCCCAAGTCACGCTGTTGATGCTGCTGCCACCTACTGGTGAATAAAGGTCATGGCATGCACATCTCTCACCACTGCAGACGCATGCACACTGCGGCATCCTCCCTACCGGCCACCTGTTCATTCGAGCGTGATGCGTGTACAACCGGCACCCCGGGCACTTTACCCCGGCACTTCCGGTAAATTCACCGGCAGTGCACGGACTTAAAAAATTACGCTGGTTACATTGTGTTAGAGCAATAGGCGTGGACGAATCACATTAGACTAATGCGAGTCTATGGCAAGGCTGGTATACCTGGTCGCAGATCGTTCGAGTGAACTCCCAAGCAGGGCTCCCGTCGATACTGAATGCTGAAACAGAGAAAGACACAATTGTTCGGAGCATCGCAGCAATAAAACCGCGCGAGAAATAATACGCGATCGATATAATCATACAAAACACATGCCAGATGTAAACATTTTTTAAGAGGCTTATTATAATTCTTAAAGAGGAGTACAGTAATACCCAGCATTATGTAAGCCCATGTCAGGTTATGCAATATCGCACATACGTAATTTATAAATTATGACCACTTTACTCGCGATATGAAAAGAAAATTCGCTCTTATATAATTTTGCACAAGAATCAACCATAACTAAAATTTGTGGTATAAATATGCAGTCAGCTGCCAATGCATTGGATGGGTCATCTTTGATACGTGTAACGTACCATTATCGAATTAGACAGTTTGAACTACACGTATATTATATTATGAAATGTGTGTTTCTACAATCAGCGCCGACCCCTCTGCGTCCTTTTCACTTCAAGTATATGCTATTTCAAGAGCAGTTCACATTGACCTCAGTTACTACAGAGTTGTACAAAGTGAAGATCCATCTTAAATGGCAACAAACTTTACATTGATGTTGGCCTTATCATCGGAGACACCCAAATCCAATCAATGAACAAAGTAAGCCAGCTGGCAGTAGTCTCCATCCTTCTCCCTCCCAGTAATTCTTATTTGGAAGTCCTGCTCCCTCCGATCATTATCACAATACTGTGTTTACATCATCAAATAATCAAAAGGTGCGTTTAAATTTACTGCATTCCGAATTTTCTATGGTAAAATGTGTAAAAATTTTGTTGCCATTTTTTTACATTAATTGTAAGAACTAACGGGGACTAAACGTATCGTCAAATTCTTACCTGATAAGATTGTTTCTAGACATAATAACTATAACGATATAAAGTAGTTAAAAATCCAAAAAACCTGGACGATTTGATATTATGTTCCTGATATTAATTGCTTGCTATGGGCTATGTATGAGTCACGAGTGTATGTTCACATCGAACAATATAGATAAACAGAAAGTATAATGCAGCAATTAAACCATAAAAAGTGAACAGAATTACTTATATTTATTTTTACTATTTACGGTGACGTAATCACTTTAACAAGTGCCGCAGTGCGACAGGGCTCATCTGGTGTCTGGTGTTCTGCTGATGAATTCATTTGTGCATAGCAAGACGTCTTATACATAAGTCTTCTCTATTCTTGTTTAACTTTCGTAGCCAATTGGAACAAATATATCAGCTACACTTTCGCACCCACCTAATCTCTATGCATTGCAGACACATTTGCATTGCAGGCTGGCAGGCAACAATTATGATTAGAAGCGTGCCAGCCATGGGCTGCCCTGTGTTTTTGCCTACCCACACGAGCATTCACTGATTCAGCCTTCAGGGTGTTATAGACAGACTGCTTTAGAAAATAATATGATTTAAGGAGCGTAAACCTTGTTCAACAAACATTTGCCTTTGCAATTAAACTGTGCAACTGTATCCTCACATTCACACAGGTATAAGCTCTAATAACAGCAAAAGCAGTTCAGTCCTTTGTTAACAGTCAACAAATCAATGTTTAACCCTCCTCTTGAGGGTCAAAAAGGTTACCCAACAGTTACTCTTCGCATGTCAGGGAAAAGTACATTTCATGGTCCTTTCAATAAAGCCATAAAAATGGTAGGTCACCGCTGAAACAAAAAAGTTTTTCAATCGCTCCGTCAGACCATGTCCTCAGAAAATGTCTAAAATCTGTCCTGTGCCCCCACTGACCTTTGACCTTAACCTCGGCAAATTCAGGGCACAGTGATGCTGTTTTTCCTACTGCATGATGTGATATCACCGGACTATCGGCGAGCCTAGGTCGAGCCGTTTAGATCTGCTGCCGCAATTCCTGTACTTTCCTCACTATACCTTAAGGCCCGGGCACACCACCAGCGATTAACAATCGGTGACTAAATCGCCCGGTGAAATCGCCCGGTGAAATCAATAGTGTGCTCCACCAACCTTGCCGCCGATTTATCGTCGATTCACATCGCAAGCGACCTGAAAACGTTTTGATATTCATCGGCGCGACTATTTTCCAGTGGCGACGAAATCGCCTAAGTGTGTCCGGGGCCAAGCGCATAAAATCGCCGAATTGTACAATTCATCCAGTCCCCATCAGAGTTGTTCAATGAATACTGATCTAATATCGATGTTTCCATCTTTTATATGCATGTCATGTAATCAGCCGATGCACCGCACCGCACGCCACGCCGACAGCTCTATGCACTGCGACTGTTGTAGTGCAACACGCACCACGGGTCGCATCACCGACAGCTTAACGTGGCCACATATCACGCAGCGGCACGCAATGTAACCTAGCACACACACGCACGGACACCACCGCCACATGAACAAGCTTCTGCAGCACAAGACACCAGCACACATCACACGTTACCTGCACCAACGCACACACGCACCGCATCGCACACGCGCACGAACGTGTACCTGCACGCAGCAGGCACACACGCACACACGTGTACGTCACACAGCCACGCGAGCCACGCACGCACCGCGACATAGGCACGCACGTTTGTAAGGTTCACACCCACGCACGCACCGGCACGCACGTCGTACTGCACACGCACGCACGCACGCACGTGTACCGTACACCACGCACGTGGTGACGTGCATCACAGCGCACACGCACTCATGTGCACCACGAACGTGTACCTGCACACGCGCGCACACTCATCGCAGCACGCACGCACGTGTCGTATCTACGCACGCACGCGCAGAGCACGTAATGCACCGCACCCGCATGCACGCCAGGTGAGACGTGCACCACCCACGCACCGCCGTATATGGCATACCACGCGCTGCGCTCGCACGCGACGTGTACGGCACAACGCACCGCACCCCTCCACGTGTACTGCACACACCACACGCACGCACGGCACGCACGCGTACGTGACACGCACCGCACTCACATCCACAGCCACGCAGCACGCACGTGACGTCACAGCACGCACCGCTACATGCACGCCAACGCCGTCCCGCAACGTGTGACCGTGCTCACGGCACGCACGCACGCACCAATGGTTACCACCCGTGTAAGCTGCACACCCACACCCAAAAACCCCCCGCACGCAACGCGCGACGCACGCAACGCACCGAACGCACGGTGTAACGTACACACGCACCGCACGCACGCAACGTTTACCCTTGCACACGCACAGCACGCGCGGCACGTGTAACGTGCAACAACGCACCATTCAACCACGTGTACGGCCGCACGTTGTACGCACGCACGCACGTAATAGCGTGCACAACACACTACGAGCGGACCCGCACGCAGCTTCACGCTGTACAGTCACACACACGCAGCACACGCACGCCACGCACGCACGCAACCGCATGTATCGCACGTGTAACTCCCCGCACTGCACGGCACCGAAACGCACTTACGTACAGCACGCACGTCCGCGCACGTGGTACGTGCACACGCACAAACATGGCACGCACACATGCAGCAGACCACGACGTGCCGCACACGCACAACACGTATTATCGTGCACAACAGCACACACGAACGCAGCACACGCACGCAATCACGCACGTTTACATACACACCACTGCAACGCATGAACTCACGCAGGTGTACGTGCAGCACGTACGCACGCACGCACGCAACGTGCTACGTGCACATCAGGCACGACTAGCGATTTCCAGCAGGCGATTTAAGTCTCAGCCCGATTCTAATCCGCTAGTCGCCTGTCCACTCCGACCTTGCATTTGTAACTTGTCCTCGCCAGTACTGCATTTAGCTTTTAAACATTCTGTACGGGACCACAGCGTCCGGGAAAATTACATACAGGCACCATCAATAGAAAACGTTATTTACGTAAGCGCGCGCGGTATGCTACATCCGCAGTAACGCCCATAACCCATCACGCAGATGCATCATACTCCGGCGAATTTTAGATAATTATTTTTTCTAATATCAAAAAAACATAAGAGACCCTTCCAACGATCACCCTGTCCTGGTAACATCGTCCTCGGTCCCCATGGCGACGAGATGCTGGCAATGCTTACCTGCTGCTGTATGTTTTTCTTCTGTGCGCCCGCTCTGCCGTCTCCGAGAAGAACCTGGCTTGTACTGACAGCTGAACCTGGCCCTGCACGGCCGATGCCATGATAGACTGTTAGTCAAGTCGCATTCTAAGACTCATAACGTCTAATCATAGAAGGAGAGTGAGAGTGAGTGACAGCAAGAGAGAGAAAGTGATTGAGAGCAAGAGAGAGAGATGTATCTATATATATAGTAATGGTGTAGTAGAGAGAGAGATGAGAGAAGAGAGAGAGCGAGAGAGAAGAGAGAGAGAAAGAGAGAGAGAGAGAGAGAGAGGGCGAGAGAGGAAGAGCGATATAGAGAGAGAGAGGATAGAGGAGAGAGGAGAGAGAGAAAGACAGAGAGCGAGATAGAGATAAAGAGATCAAGATACAGCGAGAGAGTGAGAGAGAGAAAGAGAGAGTAAGAGAGATCTACACGTATCATGTTATGGCGCGACCAACGCTACGTGTATTGTGGCACGAGAATTGTTACTAGCGCCACAAGCCACGGAGATATCAACGTCGGTAATTAACGCGCGTGTATTAATTAACCGGCTAGCATAGAAGCGATAATAAACGGTGCGCGGTGGCCCGTTGGCGACAACGCACAGCGCAAAACATATCATTACTAAGAGATGGCCGATCACGCAGTCGTGTGCTCAGCGACCGCAAGCATGGGGGGGGGGTTAATAAGGACAGTAATAATTAAAAGACATAATCATAAGCCGAGCAGGCTAAACGCAGCGGCGGGACGTGCACGAGCGCGGAAGGCCAGTCCGCGGCGGAAGCTGGAGCGAGTCGTGAGGTCGAGACAACAAGCGCGGGCCGCGATTATAAGGATGGTGGCATTGGGCGAACGGGGCGGCTCATGTACGATGCAACATATATGCATTCCAATAAAGACGTCTATATCATATATAATCTACACAACCTCTTCGATCATGAATGGCTACGATCACCGACCGATGAGATAAAGTAACTACAGATTACCAGGGCTACATTTGGTGCCGTTTGACCAAAAAGAACTGAGTATTCCGTTGCAAAACAACGCAGGAGGGAGAAGATGAAGAGGAAGAAGGCGAATCTACCGTGTATGATGCATGCGCCGAACATTGAGTAAACAAAACGCAAGAGAAAAAGAAAGAAGAAGAAGAAGAAGAAGAAGAAGAAGAAGAAGAAGAAGAAGAAGAAGAAGAAGAAGAAGCAGAAGAAAGAAGAAATCAACATTGAGATGCTTGGCAGATTCCGCAGTGATGGTGACATTCGTTATGCAGAGTTTCGCCATACGGGCATTGCGTAGGGAAATGCATACGAACAGTGATATGATGCGACAGAGAACGCACATATATATATAAGACAGAACATTCGCATAAGTACGACCTGGCTATCGAGCAAGCGAGGCAGCAAAGATGGCTAGCATACGATATCAAGCTGCGACAAGCGCATCACCGTGAAGTATTGATCCGACCAACAGACGTCGCCTAGCAACCAAAGGCGATCAATAACAGCAAGCAAGCGAGCTAGCAAGCGTCACAACGGCCAGCTGACGACCGCGACAAAGAGAACGCGCTTCAAACTTTTCAAGCTCAAGCTCAACACAGCTTTAACAAAGAGGGGTGAGTGAAACAAATTCTTGTGTCGGCATAGATAGATTTCATTATCTTATTGAACGTTATTGAAGTTAAAGGTACGAGCGTATTACTTAGCGAAATATTACAGCACTTTTCCCTACCTATATAACTCTACCTCCACCACCCTCAACATCCTATAGTTTTATTACGTTAGCCATGACGGATTTAACCATAGAAACGATGGCACGTGTTTTTATTGAAGGAGTTAAGCCATCACTTGACAGTGTGGTAAACAGTTTAGCTCATAGCGCACGAGTTTCGGAATTGCGTCGAGAAACGCCAAAATTTTCGGGGGAACAACTGCAGGAACGTACATTAGGACCCACCTTTATACAATGGCATGCAGCCTTATCATGGGTTCAAATTCAATTAAAATTATCTGATAGCGATCTCATGAATTTTGCTATAAGCACATTGCACGGACCTGCTGCTGACTTTACGCGCCGTTTACTCTCGGAGACTCCCGAAATTTCTTGGAAGAGTTTCTATGAAGCTTTATGCTCGCGGTTTAGAGACCCGTTGCATGGGTTAATAGCAGATAGACAGTTAAACAGTTTCCGTCAAAATCAACGGGAAGAAATACGAACTTATGCAGATTGTCTAATCCGTCTAGCAGAAATAGCGATTCCCCCACACCAACTGAATCAGGAATTAATTCAAAAACATCTTACGGACATATTTTTGGGCGGGCTGAACAGCGTAGCTATACAGAAGCTATTATTGTCACATAAAGTATGCAAATTACAGGACGTGATCGACTTAGCTGTGAGACGATCAGTTTTGGAACGAAAACTTTCGATACGCAGGAGGCATACCACTACAGACACTAATGAGATTAGACGTAAGGCAAAGATAGGCAGAGACATGCCTCGTAAAAACGTTCCACAGTTACGTTCTCATGGCGAATCGCGATGAACCCATACAGAACACAGGGTCACTTCGCTTATGAATGCCGACGTATACGCAATCATCACGTTCATAGTGACAAAGCCGGTTAAGAGTGCCATCAACCACGGTTGATAGATCGTTAACCGCAATGCTATGCTGCGATATTCGAGTATCCGGGATTACACTTACGGCACTAATAAATACGGGATCTGAGTGTACTCTTTTAGATGAAGCGGTTTGGCAAGGACTGCCGGAGCGTGTTACAGAGACTGCGAATTTCTGTAGTGCAGATAAAGCAAACTTGCAATCGGTCTCAGGACAGCGGTTAGAAGGAAAAAGGAGAGGTCACCACCAGAGTTACGTCTCAATGTACCATGTATATTATCAAGAGGTTACCAACACAGGGGCAAGGGTCGATTTTGAGAATGCATGTCTGTCGGTAAGAAATAGTATTATTCCTATATTTGGTCGCGAAGCAAGGTGCATATTGTTACCACCACTCAATGTAGCAGTGGTGCAACGCTACAGGTGGATCGAGCCTTTTGAGACGATTCATTGTGACTGTCGAGTAAGTGGGAATTTGTTAGTGGGAACAAATGTTCTAGTCCAGCCATCGGCAGCACTCAAGATCTGCTGTCGTTATCCAGGACTGCAGGTAGTATCAGCTGTGTATCGGGTGACAAAGACTGGAACGATACATTGCGTAGTTAAGAATGCATCAGCTTCACGCGTTCACTTGCCGCGTAAGGCAACTTTAGCGATTATAGAGCCACTGACAACGCGTAGTATAAAGTATGTCGCACTAAGGGAATGTACGGTTCCATTAGGCACTACGGGCGATGGAGCACAGCGTCAAGCAATTAATGCAATTAGGCTAGGGGGGTATCACCACTTGCATCGACAGGAAGATAGAAATATGAAACCTGCTAACACGTAAAAGTAGGATCTGAATAAGACGGAGAAACAATTTGATTACAATTCATTAGTTAAGCACGGAACTAATCCGCAACACAGAGCACGACTCTTAACATTCTTAAAGGCACATAGATCAACGTTCGCGCATACAGATGCCGAGTTGGGTCGAACAAAAGAATACGAAATGGAAATTAATACGGGAAACCATCCAGCGTTCAAAACTTCTCCGTACTGTATGTCAATTTCTCAGCAAAAAGAAGTAGATAACCAGGTTAAAGCTATATTAAAGGCAGGATTAATTAGGCCATCAATGTCGGAATGGATTTCAGGGGTTCTTCTTGTTAAGAAAAAGACTGGCAAATGGAGAATGTGTATAGATTACAGACGTTTAAACTCAGTTACGAGATCCGATGCGTTTCCTCTACCAGTAATCGACGATGTTATGCAAAATGTTGGAAAAGCTAAGTTCTTTGGACATGCGTAGTGATTACCATCAGATACCATTAGCAAGGCGAGACCAACATAAGTCAGCATTTGTAACAACGCGAGGCCTGTACGACTTTCGAGTCATGCCTTTTGGAGCTAAAGGAAGCCCAGCTCAGTATCAAAAAATTATGAACCATGTTCTTGTGGGTTTACAGCACAAATATGCGATCGCTTACTTAGACGATATAGAGTACCGAAGTGTGACGTCACGTTGGCAAGACAACGTACGGGCTGGTTCTACACAAGCCACTGGCTCTATAACATTAACTGCGTGAAAATGTTGTGCGTACGTAGTCCACCCCCTCCGCCCTCATCCCCCTCCCCCGAAAAGTTGCCGTATTTGATCAATTTATTTTGCACTACAGACAAGGCCTAATCACACAAAGTGCAATTTATTTATAAACCCTCAACTCTATATATGCAACGCTGCATTTAGGGCATAAATTTATCCATATTACAACTAAAACGACTATGTCCGTCTATAAGATATCTCGTACAATCCCTTTTGGTTTAATGAATAAATAAGATATATATTTCTGTATGCCCTCTGGTCTGGGCAAGTGGTTTTGCCGACTTATCAATCGTGCGCTTTAAGTGGCGCGTACTCGCTCCGTTGAATAATCAAACTAGTAGTGTTCAGTTTTAAAGCATTTTTTACATGAATATCTCCACTACACGTGTGATTGTACACGCATTGAAACCTTTTATGTTCGCTTCGTCTAAACTAAGTTTACCTACTAAGGAGCTACATGGAACTAACATTACCTAGCAATCTAGAGTGAAACAGCAATCTCTTTAAGCCTCTCTCGCTAACCTGCATAAACTAATGCTTTAGCCTCACGCTCTACCTAATTTTGGCCAGACGCATCCAGCACCTTCCAGTGATATATCGCTCTTCACTTACACTACCTCATATGTACTCTTCGCACTTCTCCTCTGCTTTTCCTGAACATCGCGTTTTCCGGTTAATACGGGACTAAGCCCTGTCGGCAAACAGTACAGTCCATACCGTACTGCCATTTGTGCTACACACAATCACCGCGCGACGCGAGACTTAACTTTGGGCCAAATCGTGGGTCTCGGGCGTCGTCGCAACCGCACCATCCTACGAAATTTTGACGCATCGTCATCCGCATCGACGCTGCGCTTCGCTGAGACCAAAACCTTGAACACGATGCACCATTTTTTCTTGTTGCCACGACTCCTTTTTTTAGGATATCTATGTCTTCGGTTGTCGTGAGCTCTGTCCTGCCTAGCAGTCTTGCCCGCGACTGCTTGTGCCCCGCACTCAAATTATCTTGTCGTGCGGTCCAGAAGAACTTTTTTAGTCAAACAAATCTTCACGACTATGCACGCGTTCTGTCCTACACCGTCTCCACGGCATGTTCCGCTAAGACAAAACGCGTCATGGAGACAGTCTGCAAGATGCTCATCACCGATAATTATTATATAATTCGTATAAGGGAGTGGCTCGCACAACCTATATGCAAGTCGTGTCGTGCGATTTAGTCATTGCGTTTAGTCCATTGCACTTCCAACCACTTAATTTACTCATCGTTTTTGAGGTCTGCTACTATAGCTGCGCGACAGCGAGACATGGTATCCTTCACGTACACCCCGGTTCACCTCCCTCCACTGAACGCTTGGCAACTATCAAAAAACTGCCTGTTGCGCTGAAGGGAGGATGGGCGTAATCCCTGCTGACGCCCGACTACGCGTGCCCTGCTGAGGGGGGTCTGGAGGAAACTCCAGCACAAACATAATATTAGTGCCTGTTGGCTTGATCCGGGCCCGGAAGCAGCGCAGAATCCGGCCGAAGTAACCCCCGACGTTGGTGGGTGTCGCTTTGGATTCGTAGCCGGCCGTCACATGATGTTTTGGGCAGTTTATAGTAACTTCTGAGTGCAAGAGTTGGAGCGGGAATCTGCCGGGACTTCGTTGGTCACATGCCGGGATCGGGAGTTCTGGCATTGCTCTTCAGGAGCGGAAGCTGTCCGCCAGCTCGAGTGCGATCGCCCCACCTCGCATCACCAAGAGGCCAACGCTAGGCTTTACCACCTTGGTCTCTCTGTTGGTTTTCTTCTTGATGAGGCATCCTGATCTCTACTTTGATTAAATAAGTTGACAAATGGCAGAAAAATCGAGCACGACTTCGATGTATCACTGTCGAAAATTCTCTGGCAGCCAAATGTGTCAGGCAAACAGGACCGGGCCTCGTTATATAGTCGCGGAGACGGGTCAGACGCGCGAGTGGACCACGAGTGACCACGAAGACCCACGACTGTTGCTTGCGCGAGTCATCACGACGTGTAGCCACGTGCAGTCCACGATGTGAACACGACCTAGTTTCCAGCCGGGGAAAAACAAGCCCCCCGACAACTCACGACTTGACGCACGAGCTGACGTTGCGCACGACTACACGGCATAACCACGATCATAACTTTTTTTTCTGTCGCGTCCCATCGCCCAAACCATCATTTGCATGTGTCGTAGCCTTGGACACTCGAAATACATTCGGGATTTCAAGAGTCTGGGCCGACGACAGAATATTTTATGGTTCCACACGACAAAATTTCGTACGGATCCGTTGTGACCGGGGCCTCTAACGCCATAACGGCCGAGCATCACAATAAATGTTGTATATGGTTTATCTGTATCTGCCAATGCCAAAATGTCCGGGTGGATTCTTATCATGCCGTTTTCATAATGCGTGAGAAGGCCTTTCCTCTGCCTCTGCCAGAGCCTCAAATTCGTAAGGGTGTGTCTTTATGCGTAAGCCTGTGTCAGATGGTCTACGCTAATCGCTAGCATACATGTTTGAATCATAATTTCCTGTAAGACCCTGTTAGACCCAATATATTGCACGTACCCCCGGTCTGCTGTTTTTGTGCGGTATCTTTTGTATAGCTGTGACCTTCTCTGCGTCAGCCAATTACCTCTGCCTCTCAGCGGATATATGACCGCCAAATACTTGACCCTCACGCAACAGTCTCACACCTCGTATTTACGCTTATATAATATCATCCCTCTCTCAAACTTTTTCATAGCATTGTACTGTTGTTCTTCGAAACGTGGCCGCTGTACACCCATATATCCGGCTAAGTAAAGCGATCGCATATTTGTCTGTAACCCTCAATGAAGATGGTTCCTAGTAATTTCTTTGATACTGCCTAGCTTGGGTCTGCCTTTAGCCTCCAAAAGGTCAGGATTGCGAAAGTCGAGCTTATGTTGCTCTCGCCCTGCTAGATGGTAGTCTTTCGCGTCCCTGCTACTCACCCTCGCTCCTACCTCTCCAAAGAACTAGTTCGTTCCAACGTATTTTTGCTAGAATACATCGCTCGAATAACTGGCTAGAGGAAACGCCATCGGATCTCGTAACCTGAGTTTAAACGTCTGTAATCTTTCACATTCTCCATCTCCATTTTCTCTCTCTTACTACAGCGCATACCCTGAATCCATTCCCGACATGATGGCCTAATTAATCCTGCCTTTATAGGTAGCTTTAAACCTGGTGTATCACTCTTTTGCTGAGAAACTGACATACATTACAGAGAGTTCTTGAACGCTGGCATCGGTCTTCCTGATGAATTTCCATTTCGTAATCAGTCTTTATGTTTCCGACCAACTCGGCCACTCTGCTATGCGCGAACGTTGACTTATGTGCCTTTAGAATGTTAAGATACAGTCTGCTGCTCTGTGTGCGGATTAGTTCCGTGCCTTAACTAATGAAGTTGTAATCAAAATGCCTCTCCTCGTCTTTTCAGACTCCTGCTTTTGCGTGTTAGCAGGTTTTATATTCTATCTTGCCTGTCGATGCAAGTGGCGATACCCCGAGCCTAATTGATTAATGCTTGACGCGTGCTCCACGCTCC
This sequence comes from Priapulus caudatus, assembly GCF_000485595.1. NCBI lineage: Eukaryota > Metazoa > Priapulida > Priapulimorpha > Priapulimorphida > Priapulidae > Priapulus > Priapulus caudatus. The sequence goes on along the minus strand of NW_014577204.1, from coordinate 425,136 downwards.
GTAGCTGCCTATGGAACCGTACATTCCCGTAGCGCGACGATACTTTATACTTACGCGTAGACTCGTGCTCTATAATTGCTAAAGTTGTCTCTCACGCGCAAAGCTGAACGCGTGAAGCTATTGCAATTCTTATACTACCGCACACAACTCGTATTCGCTTTCCAGCTCTTTGTCCACCCTGATACACAGCTGAACTACCAAGAGTACGATAAGTAAACAAGAGGAGACACACCGATTCCCGCATTTTTTAACGATTTTTCTCATCAAAAATTTGCCCACAATAAAGGCAAGCAGTGTATTTACGTTCCTCAGCTTTATGAACCACTACATCACCTCACCTTCATCGGTACTTGAATATTCGCTTTACATATATTTGCTACGCGTATTGTCTGTACAATACGTAATCTTTGCCACGAGCCCTGAATTCGATAACATTTACGCCTAAAAATGGCGACTTGATTGAGCTGTTTAGACATATTGAAGCTATCGGTGCGCCAAACTATTTCCAGCAACGGCACGGTATCCAAATCATGCGTGCCCGAGTTAGGGGTTAATGTACTTCGATTACCTGCGCGTGACGTACATCGTGATGACTTACTGTCAAACTCTATCACGAGATACTTAGTTATTATTGTATTATTATCTTATGTAAGATAGTTATCGTCAATTGATCTTGTGTTGCAATCACATAACTGAGCGCCGTCTCCCGCTCCACCGCACGGTTTCTTAACGAGATCAAAATTCGAAATTTAGATTGCTCTCTCAAACCCTATCGGGCACGAATGATTTTTGCGAAACCGTCCGTTGCTAATGATTAGCGCACCCGATAGCTTCTTAAATAATGGCCTAAACAGGCTCAACAACACTGCGGTAATCGTGCGAACTTCCAGCTCGTGCAAGGATTTGCCGAATTACAGCCAATTACGCGCAAATATATGTAAAACGAATATCAGTACCATGAAGGTGAGTGCATAGTGGTCAATAAAAGCTGCAGGAAACGTATACACTTGCTTTCTTTATTGGGTGGCCAATTCTTGACTGAGAAAATCGGCGTTAAAAATGCGTGGAATCGGTTGTCTCACTCTTGTGTTATCTATCTACTCTTGATACTACCTGCAGTCCGCGATAACCGACAGCAGATCTTGACTCGCTGCCGATCGCTGGACTATAACATCTCCTAACAAATTCCCACTTACTCGACACCCACAATCAATCGTCTCAAAGGCTCGATCCACCTGAGCGTTGCCATCACTGTCACACCTGATGGTTGGTCAACAATAATGCACCTTGCCTTCCGGACCCACAATTCATCAGGAATACCACACTATTTCTTACCGCACAGACATGCATTCTCAAAATCGACCCTCCCCTGTGTTCTGTACCCTGCAATTAATATACCATGCTACACTTAAGACTAACTCTGGTGGTAACCTCTCCTTTTACTTCCTAACGCTGTTCCCGAGACAATTGCAGTTTGCTTATCTGCACTACAGAAATTCCGCAGTCTCTGTAACACGCCTCGGCAAGTCCTTGCCAAACCGCTTCATCTAAAGAAGTACACTCAGATATCGTATTATATTAGTGACGAGTAAGTGTAAATCCCGGATACTCGAAGATTCGCAGGCATGCGTTGCCTTAACATCTATCACCCGTCGTTTGATGGCACTCTTCCTGGCTTTGTCACTATGGAACGTGAGATTCGCGATAAAACGTCGGCAATTCATAAGCGAAGTGACCCTGTGCTCTCTGATATCCGGTCTCGCGATCCGCCATGAGATCACGAACTGTGCCGAACGTCTTTTCACAGACCATGTCTCTGCTATCTCTGCCTTCCGTCTAATCTCATTAGCTGTCTGTAGCTGGTATGCCTCCTGCGTATGCGAAATTTTCGTTCCCAAACACACTGAGTCGTACTACAGCTAAGTCCGCATCACGTCCATGTAATTTGATACTTTGACTGTGACAATACATAGCTTACTATCGAGCCCTACGCTATTCAGCCCGCCCCAAAATATGTCCGAAGACTGTCTTTCATTAATCCTGATTCAGTGGTGTCGGGAATCGCTATTTCTGCTAGCCAACCGGATTAGACAAACTCTGCCCCATAAGTTGTATTTCTTCCCTTGATTTGACGGAGAACTGTTTAACTGCCTATCTTGTTTAAACCATGCAACGGGCTCTCTAAACGCGAGCATAAGAGCTTTATAGAAACTCTTCAAGAAATTTTCGCGGAGATCCTCGAGAGTACAACGCCGCGTAAAGTCACCAGCAGGTCCGTGCAATGCTGCTTTATAGCAAAATTCATGAAGACTCGCTATCAATAAGGTTAATTGAATTTTGAGAACCCATGATAAGGCTGGGAGTGCCATTGCTATAAAGGCGCGTCCTAATGTAGCGCTTCCTGCAAGTTGTTCGCCCCGAAAATTTTTGGCGTTCTCTCGACCGCAATCTCGACACTCGTGCGCTATGGGCCTAAACTGTTTACCACACTGTCAAGTGATGGCTTAACACTCCTTCAATAACAAACACCGTCGCCATCGTTTCTATGGTTGAAATCCGAGTCATGGCTACAACCGTAATAAAACTATAGGATGTTCGAGGGTGGTGGAACCTGTAGAGTTATGATACGTAGGGAAGTGCCTGTAATACTCTCTCACTAATACGCTCGTACTTCTAACTTCACCATAACGTTCAGATCAAGATAATGAAATCTATCTCATGCCGAACACAAGAATTTGTTTTCACTCACCCTCCACTTGTGTACAAGCTGTGTTTACTTGAGCTTGCAGTTTCGAAGCGCGTTCTCTCGTCGCGCGGGTCGCGATCAGCTGGTCCGTTCTGACGGCTTGCTAGCTCGCTTCGATTTACTCAAGCTGTTATTAGATCGCCTTTGGGTTGCATAGGCGACGTCTGTTCGGTCGGCCAATCAATACTTCACGGCTATGCGCTTGTCCTCAGCCTTCGATATGCGTATGCTAGCCCAAATGCTGCCTCGCTTGCTCGATAGCCAGGTCGTACCTAGTTGCAATAAAATTCCTGTCTTTATATATATGATCGAGTCGTTCTCTGTCGCTCATATCCACCTTGTCGTATGCATTTCCCTACGCCCAATGCCTATGCGAAACAGTCTTGGACATAGGGAGCTCGGAACGTCACCACTCACTGCGGAATCTCGCCAAGCATCTCAATGTTGATTTCTTTCTTTCTTCTTCTTCTTTTCTTCTTTCTCTTTTCTCTCTGCGTTTTGTTTACTCAATATTCGGTCGCCATGCACATCATACAC
>NW_014577204.1:417626-421828 GCF_000485595.1 Priapulus caudatus | reverse complement strand
CAAATACGCAACTTTTTCGGGGTGGAAGCACGGTCGCGAGTGTCATGGCGCCATTCAAATTTTGTAGCGTTGATGTGTAATTAATTATAACAATTAAATTAGGTATCTGGTAACAAATATGTGTAGGTATAGACAATTTGTTATACAGTAAGTACAGTTGTAAGCAGTAAAATCCTAGAGGCTACTGTCCCTTTAAACATTTAATAACAGGGTCAAAGGTCGAAGTGCATTCTGACCATCACCCACTCCGTTACCTTCTAGAGGCAAAGTCATTACGCAATGCGAAGTTACAGCGTTGGGCGTGTTTACTTTCAGAATTCGATATAACTTTGAAATATTCGTCTTGGCCGGAAGGCTATGGGATTCCTGATAAGACAGCCGCTACGGTGGCAGCCGTCATTGTCAACAAGTTCATTCCAAGGCATGGGTGCCCTGAGATGTTTTTGACAGATAATGGCATGGAATCTTGTAATGCATTAATGAAAAAGCCTACACAAGCGATGGGAATTAAACACGTAACGACAGCCCCCTTTCACCCAGCATCTAATGGGGTTGTTGAACGCTTCCACAGAACGTTAAATTCTCTTTTGGCATGTTATCTAGGCCAGGAGCATGCAGAATGGGACAAACAGCTGGGCGGAGTTCTGTTTGCATACCGTACAGCAGCACATGACACTTCCCAGTTCACACCTTACTTTTTAATGCATGGCAGAGAAGTGAATATGCCACTAGATGTGATTCTCAAACCACGGAGAATTCAGTATGCAGATGATCCAGTTGCACAGGCAACAGAGAGGTTACATAGTGCATGGTCACAAATTTAGGAGAACACACGTGCTGCAAGAGCACGAAATAAGCTACTTTATAATAAAAGAGCTAAAGATCAGAAGTTGGCAGTGGGTGATGCAGTGTATTGGCACAGCCCAGTACTAGGACCGAATCAGACCGCCAAATTTCATTCGGCTTGGCGTCCATATTTTACGATTGTGGAGCAGGTGTCTCCATTAGTTTTTCACATTAAGCGTCAAGGACAACCCCGTACATATAGGGCACACGCTGATAGTCTGCGACCTTGCTTGCAGGTGTCTGATGCTTGGAAGATGCAGGAAGATAAGGTTGGCGCGCAAGACACTGCGAGAACACGGGATATACTCCCTAGACACGCTAAAACGGTTCGCGGAGCGGATGATGAAACGGACAGCGTTAGTAGTGAGAATTGGGAACTTGAAGACTTACTCCGATTAGCAGAACTTAGAGATTCACCTGAGAGAGGCGAATCTGCGGCTTAACTTTAAACGGTACAAGCTAGTCCAAGAGGAAGGTTGTTTCTAAAGAACTGTGTTTGAACGAAGTAGGCAGCTCCGTGTAACAGTGAAATAGCAGAGCAGCAGAATGCGCCGCGGGGGAGCGCATGCGGTGAGTAGTAAGTGGACGATTGTAGCGGTCGTAGACGATTGAAGTAGCGGCGGGGGATTCGCCCTTCTAATCACTGGGTATTCCCCACGATGAGGGAGGGATGTATCGGGAACCTGCTATTCCCAGACTCACAAACTGGATGAGCAGATTTTAGCCGCCGATCTCGCGCCGTCGTGTACCGGAACGGGTAGTGACGGGAGAGATGATGTGTTTTAATTGCAGGACTGTGAGAGTCGAAAGGACTACCCAAAATACACAGAAAGTTATTCTAAATTCCGTTATCCACCCATTCATCCTCATACAAAGTCAGCCTCACCGCCTATTGTATTCACGTTATATCCAAAGTGCATATTATGATATTTCAAGGCTAACAATACGCAACAAATTTTCGAACGATTCAATGCCGACATATATTTGTTTCACAAGCCTAGAGAATTGCACGTGTTATTGTTGTCTGTGTATCCAATGATGTAAACTCAGCCGTTGAGAGTCACGCGAATAGGTGCGCTCGGCACACACGTAGAGATAAGCACGCGTGGTAAGGGGTAGCATACAAGAGTGGTATTGGGAATTGTATGTATGTTTAACCGCGAGTGTATATTCTCATATATTTGTTTAATAGTATAAAGCGGTATATACGTTGTAACGTAAAGGATCCGTAGAATTTAGTCTACATATATGTATGGAAAAGTGCTTATAGTTAAGGACTTATATTCCGTGTAGAGATAGCTATATAGTTGACATGCTGAGTGCAGAAGGCACTACACCGATAATAACGACATAACGATAATAATGAGTCCCGCAAGGAGCATCTTATAAAGTCATAACAACTTCACCGGCTGCAGTTCTAAACGCTCCAGGTACCAACCGTTGGACGCAGTGGGATGGACAAACCACACACCAACGTGGAGGACGCCAGGGAGAGCAGCACAATGATGAAGGCCGCAGCATCTGACTAATTTCTTATAGGGGACGGTTAAGTAATGATCACCAGCGGGCGAGTCGATCGAACTTAACGAAGCCCAATGCTCGACTCGGATAGGACGCTATGATACAGCATTGTCACTATTCTATAATAGTTACGTTTACATGGTGTTTGGTTTATAAATGTCTAATTGTATTCAGTCAGGAGACTGACAAGCCGATTAAATTACCGGTTTAATCGACTTGAATATGGCAGGGTGAAATTTGGTGACGAAATTGTTATTTGCGACACAAGCACGGAAGATGATGCAACGTCGTAATAAGTCGCGTGTATTAATTACGACTAGATAGAGGCGATAATAAACGGGTGGCGTTGACGACAAGTCAGCGTGAAATATATGAGGAGATGACGATCAGAGTCGGTGTGCTCGACGCAGCATTGGGTAATAAGGGAAGTAATAAAGGACTTATCATAACCTGCAGCTAACGCAGCGACGTGCCCGGGAGTGCGGAAGCCAGCCCCGGCGAAGCTGGACAGGTCGTGAGGTCGGACAACAAGCGCGGCCGCATATAAGGGTGGTGGCATTGGGCGAACGGGGCGGCTCATGTACGATGCAACATATATGCATTCCAATAAAGACGTCTATATCATATATAATCTACACAACCTCTTCGATCATGAATGGCTACGATCACCGACCGATGAGATAAAGTAACTACAGAATACTAGGGCTACAGTATCATGTTACAGCGTGCGACCATGCTACCCGTATCATGTTATGGCGCGACCATGCTACACGTATCATGTTATGGCGCGACCACGCTACACGTATAATGTTACGGCGCGCGACCACGCTACACGTATCATGTTATGGCGCGACCACGCTATGCGTATCATGTTACAGTGTGCGACCACTCTACACGTATCATTTTACGGCGTGCGACCACGCTACACGTATCATGTTATGGCGCGACCACGCTACGCGTATAAGGTTACAGGACGCGACCACGCTACAAGTATCATGTTACGGCGCGAGCACGCTATGCGACATGACGTGGCGTGACCATGCTACGCGACATGATGTGGCGCGACCATGCTACGCGACATGACAAGGCGCAACCATGCTACGCGACATGGCGTGATGCGACCACGCTACGCGACATGATGTGGCGTGACCACGCTACACGTATCATGTTACGACGCGACCACGCTACGCGACATGACGTGGTGCAACCACGCTACACGTATCATGTTACAGCGTGACCACGCCACGCGACATGACGTGGTGCGACCACGCTACACGTATCATGTTACGGCGTGACCACGCTACACGTATCATGTTACCGTGGTCGCGCCCCACGTCATGTCGTGTAGGTGTAGCGTGGTCGCAGTATCATGTTACCGTGGTCGCGCCGGTCGCACCACGTCATGTCACGTAGCGTGGTCACGCTGTAACATGATACGTGTAGCGTGGTCGCGCCACGTCATGTCGCGTAGCATGTTACAGCGTAGTGTGACCACGCTACGCGACATGACGTGGCCCGACCACGCTACACGTATCAGGTTACGACGCGACCACGCTACGTGACATGACGTGGTTGTGACCACGCTACACGTATCATGTTACGGCGCGAGCACGCTACGTGACATGACGTGGCGCGACCACGCTACACGTATCATGTTACAGCGCGACCACGCTACGCGACATGACGTGGCGCGACCACGCTACACGTATCATGTTACGGCGCGACCACGCTACGCGACATGACGTGGTGCGACCACGCTACACGTATCATGTTACGGCGCGACCACGCTACACGTATCATGTTACTTAGCGTGGTTTCGGCATCTCTCTTCTTTT
>NW_014577204.1:415049-417514 GCF_000485595.1 Priapulus caudatus | reverse complement strand
TGGCGCGACCACGCTACACGTATCATGTTACGGCGCGACCACGCTACGCGACATGACGTGGTGCGACCACGCTACACGTATCATGTTACAGCGTGACCACGCTACGCGACATGACGTGGCGCGACCACGCTACACGTATCACGTTACGGCGCGACCACGCTACGCGACATGACGTGGCGCGACCACGCTACACGTATCATGTTACGGCGCGACCACGCTACGCGACATGACGTGGTGCGACCACGCTACACGTATCATGTTACGGCGCGACCACGCTACGCGACATGACGTGGTGCGACCACGCTACACGTATCATGTTACGGCGCGAGCACGCTACGCGACATGACGTGGCGCGACCACGCTACACGTATCATGTTACAGCGTGACCACGCTACGTGACATGACGTGGTGCGACCACGCTACGCGACATGACGTGGTGCGACCACGCTACACGTATCATGTTACAGCGCGACCACGCTACGCGACATGACGCGGGGAGATTCATCTCACCTTGCCTCTCGGCAGCAATCTGATCAGCAGCCGACGACGCGGACACGGCCGACGCGTAGAACTGGCTGGTGGCGCCACCTAGTGACTTCTTCACGTGAATGCAAGTCGTTAGGTCGTCCTGACATGATTCGTGCACCGTCAGCAAACAGTCTGTAGGCATGGCAACAACGAGAGCAGACGTAAATGATTAAAAAATTACACAGTGAATGTAACCGAAATTATTATTATTATTATTATTATATAATAATAATACTATTGTATTATAAATTATTAAAGTATGGATTAAATAAATAGGTGTAAACAATTTAAGTGCGCTAAGGATTGTTGATGTTTACCACATATCAGTTATTCTCAGTTGAATAATGCATGTATTTCGGATGACTTTGCACCATTGGATACTAGCTAGCTAGGTAAAATATTTTTTTTTAAATCACTTTTATTACAAGCTGCCATTCTGAGATGTACAAATATAAAATTCAGTGGAATGGCAAATAAGAAAAACCTTCGTCCTGGCCACTAGGGGCACCACGTAACAGCACGACAAATTCAGTTCCTCATAAATAGAAAATTTCGAACATAAATGAATATTATGTACTGACACTTCGTGTCCATAATGTTCAATGAAATTTAAAGTTAATGACAGCATAATCTCATCAACGTTATCACTGATACTGGTTAGCACTGCATTTATTTAAGAAATAACAGTCAGTGACATTTTAAGCGAAAAGTCAGTGAGTAAATACGAAAAATGAATATAAATATATGCACAAAAGAGGAAGATAAAGTTCGGTAACAATGGCTTATAAAAAGTAATAGTATCATCATTCGCACGAAAGAGAAAAATAGATCAGAAACAAAAAAATTTCACTAGGGTCATCCAATTGCAGCCAAAGAAATAACCAAAATCTGCTTTTAGTTTTACTTTTAACTCGGTGACTTATTCACAGAGAAGGACGACAGATACTAATAAGGTACGTCCTTCCCTACTAGAAAGGTCGTGAAAATGGGATATTTGACAGTCTCCAGTTCGCAAAATGAATATCGATGAGAAATGATTGCAATAACGTTAACAATTACATTTAATTATTCATGGCTTCTACGTCAATATGAGCAGGTTCTCGTCTGACCTCACCCATACAGACTGTGAGGCTGAGAGGCGTGACATGAGAATTCCTCATAATGTAATCTGACATGACATCAAAATGTTAACGGCGGACTAAATACGTTCGAATCCATGGCATTTACTCGCAGAAATTGCAAAAACGACAACGAACAACGACAGATGATTGTGCAAAGCTGGTTCGCAGTTAAACATGAATAAAACCACCCAGCATGTGTGAAAGCTCGTGAGAGGTCAACGCAAGAGGTCATGATGACATGAAAGGTCATGCTGACACGAGAGGTCACGGTGACACGAGAGGTCACGGTGACACAATCGGTCACAATGGCACGAGCCTCATGATGACACGAGAGGTCACGCTGACACAAGAGGTCACGATGACACGAGAGGTCATGGTGACACAATCGGTCACAATGGCACGAGCGTCATGATGACATGAGAGGTCACGCTGACACAAGAGGTCACGATGACACGAGAGGTCATGGTGACACAATCGGTCACGATGACACAACAGGTCACGGTAACACGAGAGGTCACAATGACACGAGAGGTCACGATGACACGAGAGGTCACGATGACACGAGCGTCATGATGACATGAGAGGTCACGATGACACGAGAGGTCACGGTTATACAATCGGTCACGATGGCACGAGCGTCATGATGACACGAGAGGTCACGCTGACACGACAGGTCACGATGACACGAGAGGTCACGATGACACGAGAGGTCACGATGACACGAGAGGTCACGATGACACAACAGGTCACGGTGACACGAGAGGTCACGATGACACGAGAGGTCACAATGACACGAGAGGTCACGGTGGCACGAGA
>NW_014577204.1:409602-414636 GCF_000485595.1 Priapulus caudatus | reverse complement strand
GAGAGAGAGAGAGACGAGAGAGAGAGAGAGAGAGAGAGAGAGAGAGAGAGGCGAGAGAGAGAGGAGAGAGAGAGAGAGAGAGAGAGAGAGAGAGAAAGAGAAAGCGAGAGAGAGAACAGAAAAAAGTAAGTGAAACGGCGAGTCGAGTCGGTGTAGTTATTGATGTAATGAGATTATTGAATTATATAGCGTGCACATTGAGGGTGCCTTAACAGCGATTCTCTTTCTCTCAGCAACCGAGCGAGAGTGATGCAATGTGATCACTCACCCGCTTCTTACGGCTGCTCATGCCAAACAGACGGCTGCTCCTCCTGGTTGTCTTACGCTCCTTTTTCAGCTTCTCATCATCACTGCCATCCTCACTGCAGGTAAGATGCATAATGAGACAGTGACTGACCACAACAGCAAATAACGCGCTGGTTGAAAGTATCACATTACCAGCCTAACCGAGGCGAGAATGTGAGTGGTATTGTTATAGTATTTATATGCTGCATCTACACTGCACAGGTCTAATTGAAAGATTTGACTTTTCAGCTCACTGCTTTATCAGGTATATCATTGTAGAAACGTGCACCAATGATGACAAACCTTGTGCTGAAAAAACATGTGCATAACAAGAAATAGGAGCAGTCGAATGAGTGTTGTTGTTATACTGTTAGTGGGAGGAGCGAAACAAATCTATTAGCTGCTACTGTTGCTGCTGCTGTTGCTGCTACTGTTGCTGCTGCTGCTGTTGCTGCTGCTGCTGTTGCTGCTGCTGCTGTTGCTGTTGCTGCTGCTGCTACTGTTGCTGCTGCTGCTGCTGCTACTGTTGCTGCTACTGTTGTTGTTGCTGCTTCTGCTACTGTTGCTGCTACTGTTGCTGCTACTGTTGCTGCTGCTGCTGCTACTACTGCTGCTACTGCTGATGCTGCTGCTACTACTGCTACTGTTGCGGCTACTACTGCTACTGTTGCTGCTGCTGCTACTGCTGCTACTGTTGCTGCTACTGCAGCTACTGTTGCGGCTGCTGCTACTACTATTGCTGCAGATAGTGGTGCTACATCTGTTGCTGCTGCTGCTACTACTACTACTACTGCTGCTACAGCTATGTTAGTGACTGGGCCTCAGCGGAAGCGAACACTCTCACTCACGCTCTGAGGAACTCGACTGCTGACATCCGCTCTTTCTGTCTCATCATGACAGTGCCCTCGAGGGTGCCCACATGCACATCCTTGTCTCCCGGCGTCATCTTGGAACTGCGAGAAGCGAGCGAACGACAACGATTAGCCGAGAACAGCGAGGATGCAGGAACGCAGCGAACAACGGGATGCTGCAGCGTGCGGTGAATCCCTATTAGAGTTTCACCGCATCAGCATCGCTCACGGCAGCGTTAATTGCGGTTTCGTCGTTACCGAATAAGATCGGTCGATTTTCGATTTCAAATAAGATTCGCAGAAACTTGAATGTGATGTGCTATCGATAGTTTGCTACTCGTGGCGAGGTGTGGGTACACCGTGACTGCTACCAAACACTACCAAAAGATATAATATACACGCGAGCGAATTAATAGACACACATCATGTCCCTATATACATTACATGCGTAAATTATTTACGTTATTAATTATTTCGTTTAATTATTATTTATTTTAACTATTAATTTATTACGTTATTTATTATTTGTCGTGCCCCGGCACCACACGCTGCTGACAATAACAAACGTTTACCAGGTACACAACCAGATGCATTTCCTTCACCACAATCCACCAAAGCACCACAATGAATCACGACAGAGAACTGTGTCGCAAATCTGCGAGGGATAGTAAGACACCACAGGGTGCGAAATTAACGCGAGTCCGGAGTAAAATACTACCTAATTTACTGTCGGCCTCCCTGATTTGACATATGCAGTCCGTGTGACTCCCTGAAAATTCTGCTATACTAACTATAGTTCGTTCCAGAGCACGGCCTCGCGGAATTACCGTATTTTTACAGCAAATGTCAAAAATAAAATTTGGCAGACGTGCATCGCACGAATCTTCAAAATAAGCACATGCGTTATTGTTGTTATGATTTAATTTTGAACTTCAGACTGCAGACTCCCTCATTTTGCTGCAGACTCCCTCATTTTGCTGCAGACTCCCTCCTTTTGAGGGTAGCGTGTCCATTAGACTCCCTTGTTCAAAAGTTCATTTCTACCCCTGATACCACCTGGCCTCTTGCGATTGCCAACCCACACCCCATCTCCAATTCTCCCTGCAGAATACATCTTCTGATGGACGACTTCGATGCATTTTCTACACGCCCGCTCAAGTAAATGTTCGAGTATGTCTGCTACTGGCAGCGCCCTCTATGTCGTTGGTGCCGGGCAGGTGAACTCACTCATACTCCCGTGTGAGGCGCTGTATTAGAACGTGCGTCGGCGTGCTCGGTGCAGTATCCTGGTGGCGACTCCTGGTGGCAGCATAGGTTAGTGCGAGAAACGAAAATGAAAATGGACTTAGAGAGACGGGAGATTAAGCAACACATGCGAAGAACACAACAACGCCAACGTGCAAGAACGTGTAAGCAAACAAAGACAACGCAAGCAAAACAGCTAGGAGGTGCCACTCGGCTGCCGTACACCAAGCAAGCAAAATAACAACCTAGATGATCCTACGATCAATGACGTAAACAAAGATTGAACGAGTAGGATGCTCTCTAGCAGAGGCTCCCCTACTAGCAGGCTCTAGTAGTAACCAACATAACTCATAAAATGCACAAACAAAACACGAATCCCCACGAAAAGCAGACATTTCTAGCATAACACTAAAGCGTTGCATTATCGTCGGACAGGTGGTTTCATACAGGATACCGAAATTGTAATTGTTGGAAATCAAAAACGAGTCCACATGACGGAAACAGTTGCGGCTATGCTCAACGCGTGTGCTAACCGCAGCCAGGGTTCACACACCTACAGTAAATATGGCTTCCCAGAGTTTTCAAGGACTTCCCAGAACCATAACCAATTTTCGAAGACTCCCAGAGTTTTTAGGGACCTTCCAGGACCATTACCAATTTTCGAAGACTCCCAGAGTTTTCAGGGACTTTCCAGGACCATAACCAATTTTCGAAGAATTCCCAGAGTTTTCAGGGACTTTCCATAACCATATAACCATATAGCACTTTAAAAATCCACGACCTCCCAGTTTTTTTCAGGATCCGTGACAACCCCACACAACGTCACAATACAACCTGATGAAACCACGCTGAGCGACAAACGATGCACAGACAATACACAACACGCCGGAGCTAGCGAACGAAATGCGCGCAGGGTGGTGGGAGAAACATGGCAGACAAACTCACTGTGCAAGCGGAGGTATACCCTCAGTGATCGTGCCTGATCGTCGTTCGCCTGCAGAAAAACAAGTGAGCATCCGTCACGAGCAGGCCGACGGCGCACGTGTGGATAACGTTAGACAAACACAATTACGGACGCGGCACGGCGGCAAATCATTGCGAGCTGAGGTCAATATTTATCCATCTCGCTGCCGCTAATACTAATAGTGATCCGTCTCCCAGCAATCCGACTGCGAACAACAATGCATCATCAAGATGCCAGAGATGCCACACGGCTGGAGCAGCCAGGAGGGAGAGGTGAGGGGGCAGGAGGGAGAGGTGAGGGGGCAGGAAAGAGAGGCAAGAGGGCAGGAGGGAAAGGCGAAGGCTTCTCCCATCCCCTTTTCCCCATTATACTATGATCCGCCTCTCCTCTCCCCCCTTCCCCCTTTTCCCCTTTCCCCTTCCCCATTCTTCGGTGAGCCCCTTCTCCCCTCCTACCTCTCTTGCCTCTCCTCGTCCTGACCCCCTCACCTCTCCCTCCTGCCCCCCTCACCTCTCCCCTGCCCCCTCAACCTCTCCTCCTGCCCCCTCCACGCATTTCCTCTGCCCCCCCACCTCCTCCTCCTGCCCCCCTTGGCCTCTCCTCGTGCCTCCTCGCCCTCCCTCCTGCCCCGTCACCTCCTCCCTCCGGCTGCTCCAGCCGTGTGGGGCAACTCTCCTGAGGGACATCTAAATTATCGCCATGAGAGGAAGGGCATCAGAGGTACCTGCGTCCCAGAATTGCTGGGGCGAGACGGAATCAACTTATTAGTATAGCGGCAGCGAGATGGAATACATATTGACCCTCAGAGGCTTCGCAATGAAATTTTCCCGCGCGTGCCGCGTTCCCTTAATTGGTGTTTTGTTCTAACGTTATGCCCCACGTACCGCCGTGGCCTGCTCGTGACGGATCTCAGCTTGTATTTCTGGCCCGGCCCGAAGCGCCGAATCAGGCAAGCGAATCAATGAGGTATACGCTCCGCTTGCACAAGTGAGTTTGTCCCTGGCCATGTTTTTCTCCCACCGCCCTGGCGCGCATTTTGTTCGCTAAAGCTCCCGGCGGTCTTGTGTATTGGTCCTGGTGCATCGTTTTGTCGCTCAAGCACAGTGGTTTCATCAGGTTGTATTGTGGCGTTGTGTGGGGGTTGTCAACCCGGATCCTGAAAAAAACTGGGAAGTCGTGGATTATTAAAGTGCTATTTCCCATTCCTGGAAAAGGTCATTATGGTATGGAAAGTCTCCCCCTGAAAACTCTGGAATTCTTTCGAAAATTGTTATGGTCCTTGGAAAGTTCCTGAAACTCTGGGGAGTTTTTTCGAACCACTTGGCCATGTCCCTGGAAAGGTCCCCCCTAAAGACTCTAGGCAGTTCCTTCGAAAAATTGGTTATGGTTCTGGAAGTTCTTGGAAAACCTCTGGGAAGCCAATATTTAACTGTAGGTGGTGGTTGAACCCACCACCTGGCTGCGGTTAGCACAACCCGCGTTGACGCAATACCCGCAACTGTTTTCCGTCATGTGGAACCGATTTTTGGATTCCACAATTTCCAATTCGTAGTCTGTATTCAAACCACCCTGTCGCGACGATAATGCAAACGCTTTAAGTGTTATCCTAGAAAAGGTGTCCCTGCTTTCCGTGGGGACTCCGTGTTTGGTTTGTGCATTTATGAGTTTATGCGTTTGGGGCCTACCTAC
>NW_014577204.1:402742-409577 GCF_000485595.1 Priapulus caudatus | reverse complement strand
AGATGCGTCACAAAGGTAGTCGCCGCGGATGTGTAACCTGGTTCTCATCCCCCAGCCCTGAATCTTCTCTCACCTCTCCCTCCCGCTACCCGTCTTTATTCTCTGGCCGATTCTCTGCTTTTCCCATCCCCTTCCCCATTATACTATGAACCCTCTCCTCCCCCCCCTCCCCATATACTATGAACCTCTCCTCCTCCCCCTTCCCCCTTTCCCTTCCCCATTTTTCTGTGAGTCCTCTTCTCCCCTCCTGCCTCTCTTGCCTCTTCTCTCCTGGTCCCCCTCACCTCTCCCCTACTGTCCCCTCGCCTCTCCCTCTGCTTCCCTCCCCTTCCCATACGCCCTCGGCCCTCTCCTACTCCTTCCGCGCCCCCTCAAACCTCTCTCTCCCGCCCCTCCGCCTCTCCCTTTCTCGCCGCCCTCGCCTCTCCCTCTCGCCCGCCTCGCTCTCCCTCTGCAGCAGAGAAGTCCACAGAGGAGTAAAGACGGGTAGGGGAGGGGGAGGTGAGGAAGTTCAGGGCTGGGGGATGGGAGAACCATGGTGACCACATCGCGGCGATACCTTTGTGAACCATCTTGGACGCTGCACGTTTCTCCGAGGCTGCCTTCTCCACGACAGCTTTGTGTAACGACGGCACGGATGTACACTTGGTTAGCGAGGCGAGCGTTGCGCCATCCGCACTCGCCGCCTTCTGCAGTGCTGCAGAGGGCGCCGCCGTCTGCGTCATGCCCGTCACACAGACGCTCTTCCGCCGTAAGCTCCCGTTCAACACAGTGTCCTACAGAGTAGAGCGATCACAGCCTGGTTACTACGACAACGCGGCGAGTGAGCAGCCAATCATAATCTGGTTACTATAAAAATACGGTAAAGTAAGCGAAAATTCAAAAGGCTTAGTTACTGATCAAGGTTCGTAGCGGGTCTTCCAAAGTCTTATAAGTACTTATTTTGCCAAAAATAAAATAAGGG
This sequence comes from Priapulus caudatus, assembly GCF_000485595.1. NCBI lineage: Eukaryota > Metazoa > Priapulida > Priapulimorpha > Priapulimorphida > Priapulidae > Priapulus > Priapulus caudatus. Next base: position 408,613 of record NW_014577204.1, on the reverse strand, counting down.
CCCTTATTAGTAAATATTTTTGGTTAAATCTTAGAAAAGTACTTAATAGTCCTTATTTTTTGCCAAAAGACCATTTCCCAACATTTTCTCTGTTGAATTTCGGCGAAATCTGCTGTGCAATTGTCTATATAAATATTATTAGTGTACTTTAATAGTCGGTGATCTATCAGAAATCGCGTAAAAAAGTCTTATTTTAGCCTTTAGAAAGGGTCTTATAAGTCCTTATTACAACATGTGTCTTACTACTATGAACCCTGCTGCTGGCCTTTAACTGCGTTAAATCTGTTCTATGGTTATTAGGACAGTAGATTGAAGCCTGGTGCCTACATAGCGTTCATGCGATGCGTAGACATGCAATGTGTAGCATGACATTCTGTCCGTCGGTCTCACCTGTTCATCGGTCTCATCTGTTCGTCGGTCTCATTTGTTCGTCGGTCTCACCTGATCTTCGGGTTTACCTGTTTGTCAGCCTCACCTGGCCGTCGGTCTCACCTGATCTTTGGGTTTACCTGTTTGTCGGCCTCACCTGTCCATCGGTCTCACCTGCTCGTCTGTCTCACCTGTCCGTCGGCCTCACCTGTTCGTCTGTCTCACCTGTTCGTCTGTCTCACCTGTGCGTCGGTCTCACCTGTTCGTCTGTCTCACCTGTCTGTCGGCCTCTACAGACGGACGGACGTACGACAGACGACGACCCATGGCAATAGCTCAGCTTGACGATGTCAAAGTGAGCTAAGAAGTATTAAAAGTTGATTTTCTTAAAAAAAATCATAATACTTTAAAAAAAGTATAAAGTGGCAGCACTGCCTAACCTGCGTGACTTCTGCGGCTCCTTGTCCGTGACGTGGTGAGAGTTGACGCACCAGCTGCGTCTGCGCAGCCTCCAGTCGTCGTCGACGGCGAGCGAGCCGGCATCATCTGCTAGCGACCGCGGTATAAAAACGCTCGGTGAGAATGACGTCATGGAACCGCGTGTGGTGCGCTACGAGTTCTACACGTCGTTTACGCGTTGGAAAATAATTACAAAGGCCGAATCGTGCATGCGAGCCACCGACGTGTATCCCATCGCTTCACTGATGTGTTAGCTGGTTATTAAACGACTCCCGTATAATGTGAATCAATTGGTGGCCATGGCGATGCAGTGTGGTCACGATATAGAAGCATAGTGGCCATGTTATTGACACACCATGACATAAATGCACTGTGGCTAACAAGTCAACAGATTTCATTCATGATATAGTTCTATCATGGTCAGGATATTGATTCACTATACTAATTAATTAATTTAATTTAATGTACCATTATCATGATATGGACGTACTATGACCACGATATAGATGCAACACGGCACTGACGATATAGACACACCATGATGTGGATTCACTGTAGTAATCATATTGATGCATAATTTTTTTTGCACGCTTGATGCTTCTGCATTGGCTTCACATATTCACCTTTCCCGTTGCCAGGGGTACCGTCGCACGTCACGCAGATTCGCACGTCAGCTTCACCGTCGCCCTGGCAACCTTCCGACTCCTCGCTGCCGTCCTGCTGGTCGTACATCGACCCTGGCCTGCTGCCACCTAGTGAAGAAAACAAGAAATATCTGTAATAGACTGTCATAGATGGCCATCGCCCAGCTTGTGAGAAAGATCTGCATAGATAGTTGGGGAGGCCCACGCAGCCCATTATCGTTTTGACAAATTACCACCAATAGTGCAGCGTGATGAAGACTCACTCAAAAGTCCTCTCGTAAAGTCCCCCTTTTTCCTTTTTTTTAAAGATAAAAGATAATTTTTCCTTGAAGGATGGAGGCGGGCTACGCTTCCACCGAAAAAGTGGCTGTAGCCCCCTTCTCTCATCTGCCATCCCACCTGCTAACAACTGGTGTGCACGGAGTAAGAAATAACTGTATAGATAGTTACGGATGGCCATGACCCAAACTGCTGCCACCTAGTGCACGTAGCAGGAAACTTCCGCATGGATAGTTATTATATACATCCGTCGATGAGATATCAGACATCGTAAGTACGTGTGTGATTTACCAATAAAAGCGCTGCAACTAGCGCTCGCCACAACTTTACAATGCGTTAACATTTCATAAAACCAGCGAGACGTCAATGACATCACAGCAAACGTCAGAGAGCCATTTAAATTATGCACCCTCCCCTAACCTATCACATGAACGAGCGCATGTGGACACCTGCAGGAAACTGGCTTTGCCGTGAACAGCCATACCTGAGTACTCGGGAAAATACAGACACGAGAGAGAGAAAGAGAGAGAGGGGGGAGAGACAGAGGAGAGCGAGAGAGTGTAAGAGAGAGAGAGAGAGAGAGAGAGAGAGAGAGAGAGAGAGAGAGAGACAGAGACAGAAAGTCAGAGAAAGAGAAAGAGAAAGACCGAAAGAGAGAGAAAGGGAGGGGGTGGGAGAGGAAAGAAAGGCACCAATGATACGAAAAGCATGCGAGGATGCTTATAGCTAATAAAGTATGGGGCATACCTAGCTAACGAAGTATGGGGCATGCTTAGCTGATTAAGTATGGGGCATGCTTAGCTAACGAAGTATGGGGCATGATTAACTAATGAGGTATGGGGCATGCCTAGATAACAAAATATGGAGCATGCTTAGCTGATGAAGTATGAGGCATGCCTAGATAACAAAATATGGAGCATGCTTAGCTGATGAAGTATGGGGCATACCTAGCTAATGAAGTATAGGGCATGATTAGCTAACGAAGTATGGGGCATGCTTAGCTAATGAAGTATGGGACATACCTAGCTAACGAGTATGGGGCATGAGGTATGGGGCATGTCAAGCTACTAAGATATAGGACACGAATAGCTAATAAAATACGGCAAAGATTAGATAATGGAAGCCTAACTAGCTAATGGAGCTAGTAACGTGCAGTTTTACACCACTAACTGGCTGTAACTGCCGCTCTTTCTAAATTCCATTGAAAGCGTGACGGCAGCAGCAGTCGCGCCGTTGCTAAGCGATGGAAGGAACGTACTCGTACGCTCTCAGCGACTTGCCTCGTGTTTTTTTTCTGATGAAAACGAATGTGCTGTTGCCTCCTAGCCAACAAACACACGTTCCACACGCAAGGCTGGTTAAAACCGAAGCCCGATAAAAAGGAGAAACACTATTGCGAAATTTACTGCTCACCATCTCTTACACAGGCTACTGCTCGTAAGGGTTTCACACTCGCAACACACTTGTAGCACACTCTCAGCATACTGCCATCACACGTTTAGCACATTCATACAACACATGCATCATGAAACTGTATCACACAACTGCAGCACACGACTGCAGCACGAACTGCAGCACGAACTGCAGGCTGCAGCACACAAGTGCAGTACGAACTGCAGCACACAGCTGGAGCACGCAATTGTAACACGCACATGTAGCATGCAATTGCAACACACAACTTCAGCACAACTGCAGCACACAACTTTAGCACGCAATTGTAACACACAACTGTAGCACGCAGCTGCAGCACAAACTGCAGCACACAACTGCCGCACGCAACTTTAGCACACAACTGCAGCACGCAGCAGCACGCAACTGTAGCACGCAACTGTAGCACGCAGCAGCACGCAACTGTAGCACGCAACTGTAGCACACAACCCTGCAGCACGAACTGTAGCACGCAACTTTAGCACACAGCTGTAGCACACTGCTGCAACAAGCAACTTTAGCACGCAACTTTAGCACACTGCTGCAACAAGCAACTTTAGCACGCGCAACTTTAGCACACAACTGTAACACGCAACTGTAGCACGCAACTGTAGCACACAACTGTAGCACGCAACTGTAGCACGCAACTGTAGCACGCAACTGTACGTCGCCTCGCGTTTACTCTGGCTTCACTGTGAGATTGCGGCTGCTTACCTCTGCTGGTCGGCTGCGACGATGAAGACGACGATAGGAGAACATCGGCTAGCTGTGGACACGACGTGCTGAACCTCTGGTGCAGTCCCCGTCCCTGAAACAGCGTCAACACCGACTTGAACCTCTTCCCCCTCATCATCTACACCCCTCTGTCGTTGTCGGCGGTGGTGGCGGCGGCGGCACCAACTGCCGTGGCACGTCGTCGCGTGCGCACCGTGCTGCCACCTGTCGGGCTTGAGTGGCGCACAGCCTGAGTAGTCTACAGCTGAGTGGCTGCTGCTGCTGCTGCGCGATGTCTACTCTCTGTACATGTGTGGCTGCTGCACGGACTCGCTGCGCGGTGGTGCCACACCTGCAGGGTTCCCTACAGCAGCACGTATAGCCAGCCTTGTGCAGTGACTGACCGCACGCGCAGCATCAGCACCGTCCCTGTGCGCACTGCGCCATCGCAGACGAAATCCGCCGCGTGTGTTGATCTCTATCTATCTATACAGTCGCTATTCTTGCGAGGCGCCGTGTACGGTGTTAGCTATGGCGTGCCATGAGAGAGAAAGAGAGGACGTGTGGTGACAGCACGGGCAGGCAGGCTCGTGCGTGCGTGCGTGCGTGCGTGCGTGCGTGCGTGCGTGCACGCGACATCCTATGAGATGTCAGATGCAGGAAGCGCGCTGCCATTAGGCAGGAAGTCGTTGTTAGCTCGGCGCGTGCGCAGGCGCGCAGACGAGTATGAACAACGACGTGTTTAAAAATTATGCCATAAATGTATGTATGATAATGTAAAGCTGCGAAAGCAGCATCACGTAGCACTGTACGCGTGTACGTGCGTGCGTGCATGCGTGCGTGAGGCATGGCGGGCGGTCGTGGTATATTTCGTCTGTCTCACCTGTTCGTCAGTCTCACCTGTCCGTCGGTCTCACCTGTTCGTCGGTCTCTATCTCCAGCTCCACATCGCCGAGCGAGCGTATGGAGTGAACGGACGCTCGTCTCAATGCTTCGGACGTCGGCAGCGGCTGCTGCTGCTGCTGCTGCTTCTGCTTCTGCTGCGGTGGCAGTGTGGAATCAGAGGGAATGCGCAGCGAGTTGCTACCTGTGAAGGAGGTCACCAAAAAACTCACGTCAGCCAGGCATAGCAAGCCTCCAGCCGCACGTAGCACATCGACACAGGCAAGATCTGTTTACGTAATTCCACCCGTCTGTAGGATAACGGCGTAGCAGTGCATGACTAAACATCCGTGCCCACGAAACAAGATGGCTTCACATGCCTCTCTCCCTGATTCACGGGATAACCAAACAGGAGAGTTTCACATGCCCCTCTCCCTGATCCACAGGATAGCCAAAGAGGGTAGCTTCATGCATTCTCCCCCCCCCCAACTATGGGATTAAGGAACAAGATGGCTTCAACAGGGTAACAGATACTTTCACGAGTTACCTTCCCAATGGATTAAGGAACAGGATGGCTTTCACAGGTTATATGTTATAACAGAATGTGAGTGATGCTTTCACTGCTGTTGCCCTCCACTTGCCCCCCCCCCCCTTAGGGGATAACAGAGAGCGGTGGCTGCGCGTGATACTCACCAGCTACATTGAGGGCTGTGTCAGACAGTGAGCCGCGCCGGTCCGGGCGGAAGCCGGAGCGTGCGGCCGCGCCGTCACGCGCATCCTCCCTCCGCTCGCCGCCGGATGCTGGCAGGTCGGCGGCGTCATGGTAACACTCGTCGCCCGACTCCTGACTGTCCTCGAGGCTGCTGAGACTCATGCTGCGCGAGACAATAACGATATGATGATACATCACTGATGCTGGTGTAAGTCACTGATGCTAGTGTAAGTCACTGATGCTGGTGTAAGTCACTGATGCTGGTGTAAGTCACTGATGCTGGTGTAAGTCACTGATGCTGATGTAAGTCACTGATGTTGGTGTAAGTCACTGATGCTAGTGTAAGTCACTGATGCTGGTGTAAGTCACTGATGTTGGTGTAAG
>NW_014577204.1:396911-401188 GCF_000485595.1 Priapulus caudatus | reverse complement strand
CGCACGCACGCACGCACGCACGCACGCACGCACACACACACACACACACACACACACACGCACGCGCTCACAACCTCGTATTAACCGAAAACGACTGAGACTTCTTGCACGTTATTTTTGTCGCACTCACGACTAACCAGATGATGTATAGGTGTGTAGAAGTCAAAATTCTACGCACGCCGGCACTTAAGTCCGAGCCTTAATCGTCGCTGACACGACTGAACGCGATGTAACACGGCACGGCACGAGACGACACGACGTGGTACGACGTGAGACAGCACAACACGACGCGTGACACGACACGGTACGACACCACGTAACATGATATGGAACGACACGGTACGACACAATGTGACTCGACACGACACGACACGCTACGACACGGCACGACACGATGTGACACACCACGGTACGGCAGCGCACACCGCAAGACGATAAACGTTAGATTGCACTTCATGAGCCAACGTGACGATGGCACAGCCTGACACTGTCACGGCACGACGTTGCATGCCCGGCAATGACACGATACGACGTCGCATATAGGACGTTGACACGACATGACGTTAGTGGCACCGCACTGAAACAACACGACGTTGCAACCACGACACGTGGCGACGTGACACGACACGTGGCGACGTGACACGACACGTGGCGACGCGACACGACACGTAACACGACACGTAACACGACACGTGGCAACGTGACACGACACGTAACACGACACGTGGCGACGTGACACGACCCGTAACACGACACGTGGCGATATGACATGACATGACACGCGCGACTTACACGTGTGGGCCGTGGCACCGCAGCCGCAGCCGCCGCTGCCTCCGCCGCTGCCTCCGCCGCTAATTAACAGTCGCAAGTCGAAGCGAGCAGCTAGCTATAACGTACGGAGCACGAGCACGAGCAGTCTTCCCTCCCGTCGCGGTGCCGCCGCTCTGCGCCGCATTACGGAGAGCCCACCCACCAGCGCTCGCCATCCATCTCCCTGCCACGTCGCTGCTGCTGCTGCTGCTGCTGCTGCTGCTGCTGCCGTCCTCGCCCATGCCGCCAGCATGCGCGTGCCGCGAGAGCGCGCCCGCCCGTCCGGCCTCCACTCGCGCGTATAAACATCGGGAGAAACAGTGAGATTTTATTTGCGGAAGCCCGCCGTAGCCGACATGTAAACAGGATGTGCGCCGTGTGGCGGCGTCTGCCCATCACGGCGACGTCTGCACGCACACGCACGCACGCTGGCGCTGTTGCTGGTATTACGCACGGGTATTAACAGTATTGCTACTGCCTATACCGCCGCGGGTAAGCAGTAAAGTCACCGAGACTATATATATATCGAGCGTAGAGCTAAAACAGGAACGACGGAATGCTGAAATACATTTGATGCTTTTTACACGCTGATAACATGTTTTGTGATCATTTTCTCGTCTTTTTCGAGAAAAACGCCGGTACACACACAACTACGCACATACGCTCGCTCGTCTGCACATACGCATGCACGCACGCACGCACGCACATAATATACGTATAAGTAAAAGCGCATTTGATCCCCGACTCTTTTACTGGATGATGCTATATTATCATTTTCGCGTCGTTTTCGAGAAAAACACCGGTGACGAACGCACAGACGTACACACGCTCGCACACACACACGCGCACACTTGCATACACATCAGAAGTAGATAATAGGGAATAGGGGATAGGGGGGGGGGGCTATTATCTACTTCTGATACACATCATACATATAAATTGCATCTCTTTTGATCGCGGGCTCTTGTGCTAGGTGCTATATATATATATATATACTACAGCTCACGTTGTTAGAAATCTCGCCCGTCTTTCCCTCGATAATGATGAGTAGGAAGCGCGGCAGCAGCAGCAGCAGCAGCAGCGCGCGAGAACTGAGTGAGAATTGAAATAGAATCAAACAAAGGCAATCATTTTCCGTTAACGCGACGCGCGAGGGATGCTGACGAGATTGCTTTGTGTACGACCGTCGTCACACAATTGCTTCATTGAAAACGAACGCGGGGCACATTATACTTGTGGCGTGATGCTTTAAGCGTGGTTCAATGACCAGCCGCCGTCTATACACGCAGAAGCCATTGCACATATATTGATATAGATAGATAGCTCTATGCGCTATCTAAGCTTTTTACCGCGGGCAGCATTGATCTATTTGTAAACAGCTTCTAGAGCGTCCGCTGGAAGCTGTGTAGCTGTACGAGTAGCGTGGATACGTATGGAGTATACTCCATACGGATAGTATGGAGTATGGAATACGTGCGGAGTATGTAATGTCCCGCATACCTGTCTGAGATCATGTCTATCACTACACCCTCCCCCTCCTCCACACGTAGGCTACATGTATATATCCCCCACCTCCCCCACATGTACACGTATATGTCCCCACCTCCTCCACATGTACATGTCTATTTCCATCCACCTCCCCCACATGTACATGTCTACAAATAAATAAATAAATAAATAAATAAATATATATATATATATATATATATATATATATAACCACCCCCTCCCCTATACGTACATGTTTAAATCTACTCACCTCCCCCGCACGCTGATGCCTATATCGACCCATTACCATCGCATGGACACATCAAAGGCTGAGAAACCACCCACGTACTTCACCCATGAAATTTCTCCGCTCTCAAAGTAAACACATATCTACACATTCACCGCTACATGTAGGTCTATAATAAATTGCTGGTTATTGCCACATCGACCTATAAACCCCTCATACACACGCCATAACAGCACACAAACGCGGTATCTATAATACATATACGACTCGAATTCCCAACTGGACATTTCGCAAGCAACACCATGCCCACGCTGAACATCCGCACGTTCAAATGCCACGGCATATTCACCGTAATCAATACACTGTACGAATCATGAACGAACGAACAATTTCATTAGGTATACATGGGTATTTCATTAGCCTTTGTTACTGTGACAGATTCTGGCTATGAATAGGGGAGCAAAACACCACTCCCGTGAACGGTGACAGTGACAGGGTCACCGCGCTGTCACCGGGCCGGATACGAGTTAAAAGCGCTAGAACTACGCGCTCATTTACATAAAAGCACACACGCACGCCCCCATGTACTCACGCACGCACGCACGTACTCACACACGCACGCACACCCGCCCGCACGCTCGCACGCACGCACGCCCGCACGCACGCACAAAGTTCTGCGTCGCTGGCCTGCCACAGAAGCCATCGCCCTTGTCCACAAACACAAGCTGGCACTTCATCACCACGATGCCAATCTGGGGCGCTGTGAGTCGCCGGCTCCGACACCAGGTGGCTACGTTGACAACGCGATATTTCCCGCCCTCCTTCCGCGCCCCAAGATGACATGTTAGACAGTTAGAGTGTTCGAATAAGCTTCGACCGGATTTCTCTGCCACTTGAGGATTGAACTTCGTGATCAGGAGCGTGCAGAGCGAGCGAAACTAACAGCAGAAGTGTCACGTTGATTTTAGTTAGCACGTTTACTTTAATTAGCACGTTGACTTTAGTTAGCACGTTGACTTTAGCTAGCACGTTGACTTTAGTTAGCACGTTGACTTTAGCTAGCACGTTGATGTGTGTTGTGTGTGGGCTGTGTGTGTGTGTGGGGTGGTTGTGTGTCGTGGGCGCGTGTGTGACGTGCTTTTGCTGCCGCGCGTCGCGCGACACGGGGGCCCGTTGAATGTGTTTGTGTATGATGTGTGTGTGTGCTGTGTGTGGTGTGATGGTGTGTGTTGTGTGTGTGTTGGTGTGTGTGCGGCCATGTGGTAGTGCGTGGTGCGTCCGCTGCGTTGGTGCTGTAGTGCCGTGCGGGTACGTTCGTGCGTCGGGCGTGTGCGCTCGTGCGTGTCTGTGGTCAAATTTCTGTGTCTTATGTGGGCTGGCGCGCATGCGTCGGTGCGCCTGTCCTCATTTCTGCGTGCGTGGGTGCCTGACTAAAGTCGTAAGGGACTAGAACTAGACTAACAAATGCGGAATTTCTGCTGTCTGCATGAGTCAGAATTATGCGCGCGTTGTAGTAGTCACGTTACTCGATGATGCTGTTTCCGCTGATACTGTTAGATCCCCGTACCCCGTTATCATGCTATAATTTGGGTTCAAAAGAATTGATCGCGTTGAGTTGCTGCGTTAAACCGGGTGCTTAAAGGTTTAAATTTTCTATAGTCAGATGAAAAGTTTATTAATTAATTAAAATTAAAAGAGATATTTGTATGTTGTTAACAAGTTCTGACAAGAT
>NW_014577204.1:386858-396712 GCF_000485595.1 Priapulus caudatus | reverse complement strand
ACACACACACACACACACACACACACACACACACACACACACACACACACACGTACACACGCACACACCATCCGCCGCTGCCACGCACACACACACACACACACACACGTAAGCTTCTTACCTCGACCGCGAGGAGGCGCTGGCTGCTGTCTCTGCGATGTTGAATGCTCTCGGTCAGGTCCTGCACGTACTGCAGCGTGTCATCTGCAACGGAGAGAGAGCAAAGCTTAGCGACGACGACCTCCCCTGCGAGCGCCCTCTTTCGCGCAAGAAAACACGACGGAATAACCGACGTACGTGATGTGTTGGCTGCTAGTAACGGCTGTCAGTGCGTCTGTATGCGCGCCACGCACACCCGTTAAATCTTCTGACCACGCACGCACAGATACGCTCCTGGCCTCGGCTGTAGAATTAAGACGGACTCGCGACGTTTTGTGGAGTGACACGCATCGAAGCGTTAGCGCGCGAAGAATAATGGCAGGATGGTCGCTGCGGTGCCATCTAGATAACAGCACAGATCTGCCATTGTTCACGCGGCGCCGTTTGTATGCAAACTTCCACTGGAAACAGCGACAGCAGAGCATAGAATGTTCGTAAGGAATTGCCATTGGCAACGGCGAGGGTAGACAGCTAGACAGCTACTGGGAAGAAGGCTCCGGACTGCGAATTTTTTTTCCCTACACGTTATATCCATTGCAGAGTTTTGGGCTCCTCTGATTGGCTGCTTTGATTTGTTTTGACTCAACAAACCCTCTCACAACTTAAAGTAACTATTGCGAGAGTTTTCCAGTGTTTTCACCACTTTCATGACACCTACCGTTATTGCTTGAGTAACAGCAATTGTCTAGAGTAACAATAAAATGTCTTAGAACCTTCGTATTCACCAAAAAAGTGCCAGTTTCGAATTACTAGTTTGGTAAACAATCGTTTGTTGTCATCTTGAAACTAGCCGATAGTATGGATTAGCTAGTGGCGCCACCGCTTATCTGCCATAGACAAAGTACAGGCTATCTCAAATCATGCACTTGTTTTCAATTAATCACCGACACAAATACAAGTTTACCAATTCTGACATTAGGCATTATCGCGACACGATAAAATGCATTGCTGTTAATGCGATGTGTTCATATCCAATTTTCTATGCTAGAACTGCATAAAATCTTAGTTATTAATGTTGGTGTAATCAGTGTTATTTTCGCTGTCAGGTGAGACTATATTCAGCTATATCTAGTTTTTTCTGAGCAAAAATCTCGCAATACAGGCTTTAAGATTAAGATGAAAATAACACATTTACACAAATAATTGTAATTATAATGATATTATATTTTATATTTCATGGAAAATACATCATAAAACTTATCATACGATCTACCAAAAACAATATTACAAATGGCGTTGTTCCATGTGTTTGAAGGTTTGTTGAAGTCAAGCAAACTCAAAGCAGCAATCAGAGGGCCAACTCTGCAATGAAGTATAGTGTAGGGAAAACAAATCGCTCCGGGCTATGTTATTAAACGGGCCTGTGTGAACCACGCGCTAACTTATTTAGCAGCGGTAGTCCAGCACGCACCAGCAGCCCAGAGACGCCAACGCCGCAACATGACGCACACACGCCGCACACACACACGTCAGACACACGCACCACACCACGGAGCCACGCACACACACACACAACACACACACGCACGCCGACACAACAAACGTACCTTACGAAACATAATCATATAAACATGACGTCGTCGATCGTGATCGTTACGGCTGTTGACAATAAATGGCACCTTCCTTGCTAGTACGTGTCAGCTGCGCTATCTGTAACCATTAGCGGCTGGCTGTGTGTGACCGTGCTGTTGTGTGCATGTTGTGCGGCGAGTCGTGGGTGTGTTTATGTCTTGTGGCGTGCGTGCTGTGCCGTGCAGCGCCGTGTGCGTGTGTGCGGGCGCGGTTTGGAGTGTTCTATGTCGTGGGTGCGTGCGTGCGTGCGCGCTTGTGAGCGTGTGTGGGTTGTGTGTGCGGGGGCGAGTTGGGGTGGTTATGTGGGTGCGTGTTGTGCATGCGCACGTGCTACTGCATTGTGTGTGTGTGTGTGTGCGATGCGCACGTGCGTCTTGTGGTGCGGGTTGTGTTGTGGTGGGGGGGGGGGTGCCTTTCAACTCCTTGCCCACCGATTATATCAAACTTACGCGAACGAGTCCTCTCTGATGAAGCCGCGAGTTTCCACAGCAATTACGCAGCAAAGCAAATTTCATCCGCTCTATAGAGCGTTTCTCGGTTGCGACCTAACCCGCAATAAAACGCAACTGTTTGAGATCTACTATCTAACAGATCACCATGCATGGGGATAATCCCTACCATGGTTTACCGTCCCCTTATACAATCGGCGCCATGCGCAATAGGTCAGTTCCGCTGCGATGCGCATCGATATGCGTCCCTGCTAATACCCATTGCCCTGCCCAATGGGGGGGGGGGCGGCGGCGCACGGGCCCGCCGCGAAGCATAACACGAGCGCGGATCCAGCCCGACAATTACGGATACCGAACTTGCTGCGAGCCTAGCCTTCTCTGTCTGGTTTCCGATGATTGCCGTCGCTAAAGTGATCATATCTTTTAATGCGTTAACCAGACAAGGACTTTATAATCATCTCGAATTACTACAACTTCCCCCCGGCCCCCTGGCGGCCCAACTACGACACGAATTGAGCATACGAGAACGATTGGAGAAGCCAGCTCGGTTCAGAATTCGATGGCTTGGGAAGAGTGTAAAGTTCGAGTCGTGAAATCGTGACATGGGTTTTAATCGACGAAATGCCGGCATGTACGCAGGCAATGCGACCGCCGCTGTTCTGACGGACACGCCCAGATATCGGTGGAACGTTCGTTTGATTGACATGGGTGCGATGCGGGCGAATCCAGGCACCTGCACGATTTACGTGTCATGTCGGAGCGCTGGGGCATACCATGAAGCCAAGCGAAGAGGTGAAAGGGACGTGTGTGATGTGTGATGTGTGTGTAGTGTTGTATTGTGTGTGGGAGTGTGTGTGTTGTGTATGTTGGTTTGTGGTTGTGGGGTTTGTGCCGTGGCGTGTGAGTGTTGCGTGTGCGTGTGTGTGCGTACGTGCTCGTGTGCCGTGATGTCTTGCGCGCGCGCGCGCGTGCGTATGCATGTGTGGTGATGTGTGTGTGCATGCGCACGCTGGTGTGCCGTGGCGGGTGTGTGTGTTGGGGGCCGGGGGTGCCTTTCATCGTCCTTGCCACGATTATATCAATTACAGCCGACACTAGAGTCCATCTCCTTGTTGAAGCCGCGGTTCAAAGGCAATACGCACATCAATTATCATATCGCTATAGGAGGTTCTCGGTGCGAATACACACGTCCAAGTAAACAGCAACTGTTTGAGACTTCTACATCTACAGATCATAACATAGCATGCGGATACATCCTGCCATGGTTACCGTCCCCCTATACATCGCGCATGCGCAATAAAAGGTCAAGTCCCGATGCGCATGCGCATGCGCATATGCGTCGTGCTAAATCCATTGCCCATGACCCAATGTATCTTGGGGGGGGCGGCAAGGCGAAACGGGCGCGCACGCGACATAACACGGCGCGGATTCAAGCCGACAATTTTTTACGGATACGAAAATTGCTGCGACTAGCCTTCTTAGTCTTGTTTCCCAGAACGATTTCACGTCGCTGAAGTGATCATTAATCTTTTACATATGCAGTAAACCAGACCAGCCTTAATCATTCGATATACTTACAAACATGGCCCCCCTGGCGGCCAACCTACGCGGACGAATGAGATACGAGACAGATTGGAAGAAGCCAGACTCGTCAGATTCGATGGTTGGCGAGAGTGTGAGTTTGAGTCCGTGAAATCACTACATAGAGGTTTATCCACAATGCATGCGGCATGTACGGGCCAATGCCGACCGCGGTGTTTCTGACGGACCCGCCAGATTCGGTGAAGCGTTCGCTTGATTAGGACGATGGCGGGATGCGGGGCGATCCAAGGCACACTGGCACGTTCTACGTGTTATGTACAGCGCTGGGGCGACTACATGACCAAGAGAGGTGAAGGGAGTGTGTGTGTGTTGTGTGTGCTGTTTGTGCTGTGTGGAATGTGTGTGTGCGTTGGTGTGTGTTGGTCTGTGTCTGTGTGTGTGTGTGTTGTGTGTGTGGTGTTCTGTGTCGTGTGTGTGTCGTGTGTGTGCCGACCTCTTGTGGTGTACTGTGTGTGTGCTGTGTGATGTGTGCTGTTTTGTGTGTGTGTGTGTGTGGGTGTGTGTGTGTGTGTGTGTGTGTGTGTGTGGTGTGTGATGGCGTCTGATGTCTACGTGTATGTCGTGCGTGTGCGTCGTGCGTGTCTGTGTGTGTGTGTGCATGTGATGTGTGGGTGTGTGTGTGGTGTGCGTGCGTGTGCCGTGTGCCGTGTGAGTGTCTCTATTCTCTCTCTCTCTCATCTCTTCTCTCTCTCTCTCTACTCTCTCTCTTCTCTCTCTCTCCTCTCTCTCTCTCTCTCTGTGTGGTGGTGTGTTGTGTTGTGCTGTGTGTGGGTGTGTGTGTGTGTGTTGTGCGCGTGTGAATGTGAGGTGTACCCTTGTGTCTCTGTGCTGGTGTGTGTGTGTTGGGGTGTTGCGTGCGTGGCGTGTTGGTAGTTGCGTGTGCGTGTGCGCTGTCTGTGTCTGTCTGTGTGTGGTGTGTGTGTGTGGTGTGTGTGATGTGTGTGTTTTTGTGGTACGTGCGTCGTGCGTGTCTGTGTCTCTGTGTTGTGCTGTGTGTGGTGTGTGTGTGTGTGTGGTGTGTGCGTTGTGCGTCCGTGCGTGTTCGTGTGCGTGTGCTTTGCGTGTGCGTCTGCGTGTGCATGTGTGCGTGTGCGTGTGCGTGGTGCGACATCGGGTGTCGTGTCTGTGTTCCTCTTCTCTCTACTCTGTGTGTGTGTGCTGTGTTGTCTGTGTGGTGTGTGTGTGTGTTGTGTGTGTGTGTGTGTTCTGTCTGTGGTCTGTTGATGGTGGTCTATGCGTGTGTGTGTGTGCGCGCGCGCGTGGCGTCGCGTTGCGCTGGTGTGTGTTGTGGAGAGGAGATGAGAGACGGGGCGGATGAGCGGGAGGAGGGAGAAGACAGAGGAGGAGAGAGCGAGAGAAAACACACAGATTATATATATATCAAGAGTACATAACTAGAGAATTCTCTATTATGCTACTCGTTGATATGTATAGTACGCTCCTGATAGCTACGGTAGCTGCCTCCTATACAGCAGCTAGTAATAAGCTATGTCGAAAGAACGCGCCTGTATACACTTAGTCCGTCGCATTTACAGCAACGTTGCTTGGCAAGCCCTCACCACGCGACAATTGCACACACAGGCCCTATTTACAAGACCAAAGCGCGTAACGGCCAAAATTAGACAGTAATGCCTAACACAGCATTCACCTGCCTAGATGACATAAATCTTCCGCGAACGGTGCGTTCGCCGTGCGTTGCGCGTGTGGCGACCGTGTGCGTTGCGTGTGCATTCGGTTGGCCTGTGTGTTTCAACGTGCGAGCCGGCGGCTGCCTGGGTGCGCGTGTGCTGTGCGCGCTTGTTGCGTGCCGCGTTGGGCTGACGGGCGTGCGTGATGTTCAGCGTCTGAGGGCGCGCCTGGGATGTGCGGCTCGTGCGTGCGGTGTGGCGGTGCGCGTCGTTGGACTGTGTGCTATCAGTGAGGGCCGCGCCTAGGTGGCGCGTGTGCGTGGCGCTCCAAAGTGGCGGCGCGTCGGCTGCGTGCGTCTGTCGCGTGCTGCGTGTGCGTGATGGGACTGCGTTGCGTGCGTGTCGGTTGGCTGCTGTCGTTCACGTTGACGCGCGCGCCTGGGTGTGCGTCGGTGCCGTTGCGCTGTGTTGCGTGCGCGCATTGTGCGTGCTGTGCGTGTCGTTGTGTGTGCTTCACGTTGGAGGCGCGCCTAGCCGTGCTGGCGTTGTCGTGCGCGTCGTGGGTCGCCGTGCGTGGCCGTGTCGATTGGCTGTGTGTTTCACGTGAGGGCTCGCCTGGTTGCCGTGTCGTGCGTGCGCAGTGTGGTAGGTGCCGTGCGTGCGTGTCGGTTGACTGTGTGTTTCACGTGAAAGGCGAGCCTGGTTCGTGGCGCTTGTGTGCGTGCGCGTGCATGGGTGCGCGTGTGGGTCGCGCGTGCGTGGTCGGTTGGCTGTGGTGCTTCCGCGATGGGCGCGCTGGGTGCGTGTGTGCTGCGCGTGTGGGTTGCGCGTGCCAGTGGTGTCGTGTGGCTGTGTGCTCCGGCTGAAGGCGCGCAATGGGTGCGCGTGTGCGGTGCGCGCTGTGGGTGCGTGCGTGCGGTGTCGTTTCGGACCTGTGTGGTTCACGTGAGAGGCGCGCCTGCGGTGCGCCTGTGCCGTGCGGGGGCGTCGTGTGGCGCTGGAGTGCGTGCGTGCGTGTCGTTGGCTGTTGTTCACGTCGGAGACGCGCGCCTGGGGGATCGTGCGCCCGTGGCGTCGCGCGTGTCAGGGGAGTCGCGTGGGGTCGTTGGTCGGTGGTGTGCGCGTGTGTGCTTCACGGCTGACCAGGGCGCGCGGGCGTGGGTGACGCGGTGTGGCGTGCGCAGTGTGGTGTGGAGTGCGCTTGCGTGCGTGTCGTTTGCGCCCTCGATGTGTCACGTTGAGGCGGCCCGCCTGGGTGCGCGTGTGCGTGCGCGTGTGGGTGCGTGCGTGCGTGTCGTTGGCTGTGTGCTCACGTGAGGGCGCGCCTGGGTGCGCGTGTGCGTGCGTGCGTGCGTGTCGTTGGCTGTGTGCTCACGCGAGGGCGCGCCTGGGTGCGCGTGTGCGTGCGCGTGTGGGTGCGTGCGTGCGTGTCGTTGGCTGTGTGCTCACGCGAAGGCGCGCCTGGGTGCGCGTGTGCGTGCGCGTGTGGGTGCGTGCGTGCGTGTCGTTGGCTGTGTGTTCACGTGAAGGCGCGCCTGGGTGCGCGTGTGCGTGCGCGTGTGGGTGCGTGCGTGCGTGTCGTTGGCTGTGTGTTCACGTGAGGGCGCGCCTGGGTGTGCGTGTGCGTGCGCGTGTGGGTGCGTGCGTGCGTGTCGTTGGCTGTGTGTTCACGTGAGGGCGCGCCTGGGTGCGCGTGTGCGTGCGCGTGTGGGTGAGTGCGTGCGTGCGTGTCGTTGGCTGTGTGTTCACGTGAGGGCGCGCCTGGGTGCGCGTGTGCGTGCGCGTGTGCGTGCGCGTGTGCGTGCGCGTGTGCGTGCGCGTGTGGGTGAGTGCGTGCGTGTGCTCACGTGAGGGCGCGCCTGGGTGTGCGTGTGCGTGCGCGTGTGGGTGCGTGCGTGCGTGTCGTTGGCTGTGTGCTCACGTGAGGGCGCGCCTGGGTGCGCGTGTGCGTGCGTGGCTGGGACCCGGGCCGCAAACAGCACAAAGCCAGTCAGCTTCCCGACAAGCAGCCATCATCACCGCTAGAGAAATTATGCGCCTCAAGCCTGCCAACTATTACGCCACACAATTATACAATGAATCCAGCAGGGGCAGCGCCCTCTCGCGGGGACCTGCCGCCTGCAGCCGGTCGGCGTTCCACATCTGTCTGACGCAAGAACCCGGATCACCGAGGCTTCTGCATGACGGTCGCCATGGCGACCAGTGCACAGCATACTATGAGTTTGGATTTGTCGGCAATTGCCTTCGTAAGCATCCTCTTTGGATTCGCGCGGGGCAGTCGTTACGTGTGAGGGGTGTAGAGGCGGGGAGGGGGGTTATAAGGCGGTGCGTTGCCGCTAGTACCTGTACACACTTCTTTTTTTTATAAGAATCGTACTTTTTTTTTGAGCCTCGTGATTCTTAGAAAATCGACATTTTGAGCCTTAAATAATTCTTAAATAATTCTTAAATAATTGTTGAAAAAATCGACTTATATTTTCATTAAAACTGTTAAATGTGATGGCATGTAAAACGTGGTGGTTGAAAGAAAGAGGAAAAGACTAATATCCAATAAAAGAACCAATGTATAACACAACAAGAAAGTAACCCCTCCTTTTCAAAATATACGCAATTCGTTAAACTACAGTAATATGACTTCTACGCCGTCAATGTCTTCGAGGCCAATATAGGCCGCATCATGCCATCGTGTACCTCGTTGAAACGAGTGACAATGTGTGTCTGATGATCGAGCCTCAGCATTCTTAAAATTTGGGAAATCGAGCCTCGATGATTCTTATAAAAAGAATTCGTATAAAAAAAAAGTGTGTAGTAGTAGTGTCGATATAGATGCACTCACGGGCGGAGGAACGCTAGCAGAAGGAAGCATTGCGTAGCGACAACACGACAAGCTATCATCCTATCTGTGTCGCTAGTCGTTGACACGCACATGCATGCGCACACAATTAAGGACACTCGTACGCAAACAAGCACGCATGCGCAATTGTGGCAAATAGCAGCAGTGGCGGCGGCGGTGGTTGGCAATAGCAGCGGTGGCGGCGGCAGTGGTGGCAATAGCGAGCAGTGGCGGCGGCAGCAGGTACACATAAGCGGCGGTGCCCGTATTTACTTGCTCTGTTATTTAGGGTTTTCGCTCTCACGCGTTACGTAGTTAACGGGGGGGGGGGGGGGGATATTATGTGATGACGGTATAGTCGCACGCAGAAACTCATGTGGTCTGCAAGCGCTGAGTTTGATGTGTGAAACCTTGTTAGAACTACGCACGTGGCGTGGGCGTTCACTGCCTCTGTTACAGACGCGTCTGCGTTGGAGACAGCGATTGTCTACTGATGATCGTTAACGATTGCTTTGAGATAAAATAGTCTAAATCCTGAGACTCTATTCCGTGCAATTTCCAGCTTGGGCGGTGGTCGTAGTAATTCGCTTTCAATTTGATAATTCGCTTTTCTCGGTCTCGTTTAGCTTTATTGGGGCAGTGGCGTTAATAAACCTCGTCACTTGCGCGCGACAGACAGCGGACAGAGAGCTGGTGAGAGAGTCCAACGCTATCAGGGTTTCAGTGATGCTTTCATATCATGGCGTTGTGTAGCGCCAGGAGATAACGAGATAGTGAGATGAGGATACTGAATGCGAACATCTTTCCACGTTTTTGCGCATGCGTGTCGAGAGTGGCGGGAAGCAGGGTCGGGTTTTCGAAACAGCTCGCGTGTGTGATCATACTGCTGTTGCTCGCTACGCGGTTCGCCTGTCTGTTGTTTTAGCTGGATTTATGTACACGGCGTGGTTTCTCTCGCACATTTATCCCGTTATGTCGTTTTATGCGGTTTTGTTTTGTTTCGTGTGGATTCAGCCGATGTCAACCGCGCCCGAAGCTGTCTAAGACTGTCCAAACTCGCGTCTGCTGTGTGCGGCTGTGTGCATGTCTGCGTGGAGCGACTACGTACTGCAGTGTAGGAAATCAATTGCTCCTCGCGCGCCCCCCCCCCTCTGCGTGGTCTCTCCTACTCACTCCGCCTATCGTGTGATCATGACACCCCTCCGCTCCCCCGCCACGATGAAAACCTGTCGTGATTTTTTTGGCCGCGAGTGAGAGATCGAAGGCGAGCGAGAGCGGGGACAAAGACAGATGGAGTGAGCGAGGAAATGAGCGTGAGTAGGAGGGTCAGTAGCGAATGGAGAAGAGAGTGAGAGAGAGAGAGAGAGACGAGAGAGAGAGGAAGAGAGAGAGAGAGAGGAGAGAGAGAGAGAGAGAGAGAGAAAGAAAGAGACAGACAGAATAGAGAGAGAGAGAAAGAGAGAACCTCATTTCATCCTCGCCTATTTTCATCCTCATGTAACTTTACCTTGCGTTGTTTCAGGTAGGCGGGGTGCAGGAGCAGGGCGAAGTGAATACCGAACCTCTCTAGCTTCTCCTATCTCGTCCTCATGTATCTTGTGTATCGTTTTA
>NW_014577204.1:379278-385735 GCF_000485595.1 Priapulus caudatus | reverse complement strand
CTGCCGCCGCCACTGCTGCTATTGCCACCACTGCCGCCGCCACTGCTGCTATTGCCACAATTGCCGCCGCCGTTGCCGCCGCCACCGCCACTGTTGCCACCGCCACAACTGCTTCCGCTGCCGCCGCCGCCGCTGCCGCCGCCGCAGCAGTGCGTACAGCGACACGCGAGGCGCACGCAGGGCGACCGGCTGAGGCAGGTGTTGAAGGCTTCATGCACGGCCCCGCACAGCCGCAGCACGGAGCCGCTAACGGCCGGCAGCGTCCGCATCGTCGGCACGGCCGGCGAATCCACCTGCCTCGTTATCTGCACCGTCCTCCTGTGCATATATGAGCTATAGCTGCGCGCGCGTGTCGTCGCTGTCTGAGCCGCCGAGTCCACCCACCGCTACACGGGGCAATAACGCAGCCTCCCGCGGCGTTGTCAGGGCAATAACGCAGCCTCCCGCGGCGTTGTCAGGGCAACCCCGGCTCGGGATGCCAGCGGCAGCGATGGGTGACCACAGGGGTGCGGTAGGGCCGCGCGCACGCAAGCACACGATACACTCAGCATCGCTGAATCCGTTTCAACGAATCGGAACCGCGTCCATTCCACGCCGATCCGATTCCGGTCCGGAACAGCTGGCGGGATGCGGACGTTGGCTCACTGAAAGCGACGTCTCCGCAGGAACGTGTGCGCGCAGTAACGCGTGAAGCGCACACGAGCGTGCACGCACACACGCATACACGCACACACGCACACACGCACACAAGCACACACGCACGCACACACGCACGTACGCACACAAACACGCATGCACACAAGCACGCACGCACGCACACAAGCACGCACACACGCACGCACGCACGCACGCACACGAACACGCACGTTAGCCTTGCGACGCACAGCCCCCCCAGAGATCCAGAGCAACTATAGAGCCGGTGAGGCGAACCCGCTACTGCTTTCCGCGCGTCACTGCGTCTCCAGATATCGTACACTGTGCGAACAGGAGGGTGTCACACGCCTGCGTGTACGGTACACGCACTCACTTACACGCCCACGTACACCGTGTGCGAAGGCTGTACGTCGTTTTACACACTATCGCTCGCGAAGCTCGCGTGCACGACGTGACAGAGACAGCCGCTGCCTCCGCTCCACATTGTCTCTCTGTCTCTGTCTCTCTCACTCGCGCGCGCGTGCTCTCTCTTTCACTCGTTCTCGCACTCTCTCCGCAGAGAGAAAGCGAGCCGTGCGCGCTATCCGATCGCAATTTCGTAAATCGACGGTGATGCTGCGACGCAGCGGCGGAAATCTGTCCCGCCGGAGCCGACGGTCTTGCCGCAGCGACGGCGAATGCTGAAGCCAATCCACTGAAGCCACGAGTTAAGACGAGGCTGAGCAGCGAAGCGCGCGCGCGGGCCGCGAGGCCACGACGACTACAGGATGCTGCCGCCGCCGCCGCTGCTGCCTGCGCCGCCACGCCGACCACCGCCCGCTGCTGCTGCTGCTGCTGATGTTGTTTTTGTTGCTGCTGCTGCTGCTGCTGCTGCTGCTCGAGGAAATGATCGTGAGTAGGAGGGTCAGTAAGCGAATGGAGAAATGAGGTGAGAGAGAGAGAGGAGAGCGGAGAGAGAGAGAGAGAGAGAGAGAGAGAAGAGAGAGAGAGAGAGAGAAAGAAAGAGACAGACAGACATAGAGAGAGAGAGAAAGAGAGAACCTCATTTCATCCTCGCCTATTTCATCCTCAATGTAACTTTACCTTGCGTTGTTTTCAGGTGGCGGGGTGCAGGAGCAGGCGAGTGAATACCGAACCTCTCTAGCTTCTCCTATCTCGTCCTCATGTATCTTGTGTATCGTTTTAGTTGACGGAGGGCAGGATCAGGGCGGGGTGGAGCCGCAGGCGGGCGTCGAGGCGCGGGTGGCGGCGGCAGGCGACAAGGCAGCCTCGCAGCACGTCGCTGATCTGATGCATCGCACTCATTCCTTCACGATTCCCACCATCAACATCACCAACGACGCGCAACGCGGAGCACGCATACTCGGTAAGTGTGTGTGTGTGTGTGTGTGTTGTGTGTGTGTGTGTGTGTGTGTGTGAGTGTGTGCGCGCGCGCGTGCGTGCGTGCGTGCGTGCGTGCGTGCGTGCGTGCGTGCGTGCGTTTGGGTGTGTGTGTGTGTGTGTGCGTGCCGTGCGCGCGCGCGCGTGCGTGCGTGCGTGCGTGCGTGCGTGCGTGCGTTTGGGTGTATGTGTGTGTGTGCGTGCGTGTATGCGCGCGCGCGTGTGCGTGCGCGCATGCGTGCTTGTTTGCGTACGAGTGTCCTTGTGTGGCGCATGCATGTGCGCTGTCAACGACTAGCGACACAGATAGGATGATAGCTTGTCGTGTTTTTCGCTGCGCAATGCTTCCTTCTGCTAGCGTTCCTCCGCCGTGAGTGCTCTATAATCGACACACTACTACACACTTTTTTTTATACGAATTCTTTTATAAGAATCATCGAGGCTCGATTTCCCAAATTTTAAGAATTTTTTAAGAATAATGCTGAGGCTCGATCATCAGACACACATTGTCACTCGATTCAACGAGTACAACGATGCATGATGCGGCTATATTGGCCTCGAAGACATTGACGGCGTAGAAGTCATATTACTGTAGTTTAACGATTGCGTATATTTTGAAAAGGAGGGGTTACTTTCTTGTTGTGTTATAACATTGGTTCTTTTATTGGATATTAGTCTTTTTCCTCTTT
Source organism: Priapulus caudatus (assembly GCF_000485595.1). Lineage (NCBI taxonomy): Eukaryota > Metazoa > Priapulida > Priapulimorpha > Priapulimorphida > Priapulidae > Priapulus > Priapulus caudatus. The sequence goes on along the minus strand of NW_014577204.1, from coordinate 383,012 downwards.
CGTTCAACCACCACGTTTACATGGCCATCGCATTTAACAGTTTTAAAGGCATAATATTTCCATCGATTATGCAAAGTTGACGAATGCTACACGTAACTGGCACCTTGTGTAGTTAATAAGTACATTACCTTATAGCCAAACGCGTATTAGTTTTGTCAATATAACTGCTAATTACTAAGAAATGTCTAATTGAAATCCGTAAATTCGGTAATCTGGCGGCCAACGCTAAATTTATTGCAACAAAAATAAACATCGATTCGGTTCGGTGACGCTGCACATGTTGTACAGGAGTTGAGCATCGAATTGTTTTGTCCCGGTAATTTGTTTGGCCTAGTGACGCAGTGACGGCATATCCTTTTCACATATTATATGTTGCTTGTAATGTTCAAGATCTTCGTATATATACATTATTCCCGAATCCAAGAGTAAAACCATAACGTACGGAAGGCCACTCAGACCACAAGGATCGAAATCACTGACGGCCGAGCATACGTGCGAAAATGTCCGGTGCACTATAATCTGTATGACACCGCCTGCGCCGGTTACAGGCGTCATAGCCGGCATGGCGGGTTGTAACTGTCGACAACGGATTTTTTGACGCGGATTTCAATTGGATATTTCTTAGTAACCAGCAGTGATATGGACAAACTAAATACGCGTTTGGCTATAAGGTAATGTACTTATTAATACACAAGGTGCCAGTTACTGTAGCATTGCTTAAAATTGCATAATCAATGGTCGTCTTACTGCTTTATGAAAATATAAGTCGATTTTTCAACATTATTTAAGAATTATTTAAGAATTATTTAAGGCTCAAAACTGTCGATTTCCTAAGAATCACAAGGCTCAAAAAAAAAGTACGATTCTTATAAAAAAAAAAGTGGTGTACAGGTACTAGCGCAACGCACGCCTTAAAACCCCCCTCCCGCCTCTACACCCCTCACACGTAACGACTGTCCGCGCGAATCCAAAGAGGATGCTTACGAAGGCAATTGCCGACAAATCAACTCATAGTATGCTGTGCACTGGTCGCCATGGCGACCGTCATGCAGAAGCCTCGTGATCGGGTTCTTGCGTCAGACAGATGTGGAACGCCGACGGCTGCGGCGGCGCAGGTCCCCCGAGAGGCGCTGCCCGCTGCTGATTCATTGTATAATTGTGTGCGTAATAGTTGCAGGCTTGAGGCGCATAATTTCCTCTAGCGTGATGATGGCGGCTTGTCGGGAAGCTGACTGGCTTTGGTGCTGTTTGCGGCCCGGGTCCCAGCACACGCACGCACACGCGCACCCAGGCGCGCCTCACGTGAGCACACAGCCAACGACACGACACGCCACGCCCCACACGCGCACGCACACGCACACCAGGCGCGCCCTCACGTGAGCACACGCACGCACTCACCCACACGGCACGCACACGCGCACGCACACGCGCACGGCCAGGCGCGCCCTCACGTGAACACACGCCAACGACACGCCGCACGCACTCACCTCCGCACACGCGGCACCGCACGACGCGCACCAGGCGCGCCCTCACGTGAGCACACAGCCAACCGACACGCACGCACGCCTCACCCACACGCGCACGGCACGACGCACACCCAGGCGCGCCCTCACCGTGAACAGCACAGGCCAACGACAACGCACGCACGCACTCACCCACACGCGCACGCACGCACACCCAAGGCGGCCCTCACGTGAACACACAGCCACGAACGCACAGCCACCCGCACGGCGCACACCCCCGCAACACACCGCACCCAGGGCGCGCCTTCAGTGAGGCACACAGCAACGACACGCACGCACGCACTCACCCACACGCGCACCCAGGCGCGCCCTCCACGTGAACACACAGCCAACGACACACGCACGCACTCACCCACACGCGCCACGCACACGCGCACCCAGGCGCGCCTTCGCGTGAACACACAGCCAACGACACGCACGCACGCCACCCACACGCGCACGCACACGCGCACCCAGGCGCGCCCTCACGTGAACACACAGCCAACGACACGCACGCACGCACTCACCCACACGCGCACGCACACCGCGCACCCAGGCGCGCCTCACGTGAAGCACACAGCCACAACGACAGCGCAGCACGCACTCACCCACACGCGCACGCACACGCGCACCCAGGCGCGCCTCTACGTGAACACACAGCCAACCGACACGCACGCACGCACACCACACGCGCACGAACACGCACACCCAGGCGCGCGCCTCACGTGAACACACAGCCAACGACACGCACGCACGCACTCACCCACACGCGCACGCACACGCGCACCCGGCCGCGCCCTCAGTGAACACACAGCCAACGACAGCGCACGCACGCACCCACACGCGCACGCACACGCGCACCCAGGCGCGCCTTACGTGCGCACACAGCCAACGATACGCACGCCACGCACACCACACTGCGCACGCCCACACGCACCCAGGCGCGCCCTCACGTGAGCACACAGCCAACGACACGCACGCGCCGCACCCACACGCGCACCCACACGCGCACGCACACCGCGCACCCAGCGCGCCTTCACGTGAACACACAGGTCAACGACACGCACGCACGCACCACACACGCGCACGCACACGCACACCCAGGCGCGCGCCTCACGCTGAACACACAGCCAACGACGCCACGCACGCACACACGCGCACGCACACGCGCACACTAGGCGCGCCTTCCACGTGAACACACAGCAACGACACGCACACACGCACCGCGCACGCACACGCGCACGCACCCGCACACCCAGCGCGGCCCTCACGTGAACACCAGCCAACGACACGCACGCACGCACCCACACGGCGCACCACGCACACGCCGCACGCACACGCGCACCGACACCGCGCGACGCAGAACCGCACGCTAGGCGGCGCCCTCACGTGAACACACAGCCAACGACGCGCACGCACACGCGCAGCGCACTCGCGCACCCCGGCCGCGCCTCAACGTGAGCACACGGCACGCACTCACCACACAGCGCAGCACACGCGCACGCACACGCGCACCCAGGCGCGCCCTCACTGAACACACAGGCCAACGAAGCACACGCACCGCACTCCGCCCACACGCGCACGCACGCACGCACCGTTCGCATGGATTTATGTCATCAGGCAGGTGACAGCTGTTTGTTAGGCATTACTGTCTAATTTGCCGTTACGCGCTTTGGTTTTAATAGCCTGTTGGCATTTCGCGTGGTGAGGGTTTGCAAGCTCGTTGCTGTAATGCGACCTAAGTGTATACAGGCGCGTTCGTACATACTTATTACTTAGCTGCCTGTATAGTTAGGCAGCTACGTACTATTCAGCAGCGTACTATATATATCAAGAGTACATAATAGAGATTCTCTATTATATGTACTCTGATATATATATATATGTGTGTTGTCTCTCTCTCTTCTCTCTCTCTCTTTCTTTCTCCCTCTCCCTCTCCCTCTCCGTCTCCGTCTCTCTCTCCTCTCTCACACACACACACCGCACGCACGCACGCACGCGCGCGCGCACACACACACATACCATAGACACACACACAGCACAGACAGACACACACACACAACACACACACACACACACACACACCACCACACACACACACACACGACAGCCCAGAGAGAGAGAGAGAGAGACAAACACACATATATATATATATCAAGAGTACATAATAGAGAATCTCTATTATGTACTCTTGATATATATATATATGTGTGTTTGTCTCTCTCTCTCTCT
>NW_014577204.1:374532-379268 GCF_000485595.1 Priapulus caudatus | reverse complement strand
GAGCTTGGTCTTTGGTGGAGCCACGCGCTGGATGTTGCAGGTTGGATTTTTCCCGCCTTGCAGGTTGAATGACAGGCTTTGAAGCGAGTGAGCAGTGCGCCCTCCGTCAGGCAGGCGTGGCGCAGCAATGCCGCTTGAAGGCAACTGCCCAGGGCAATCTTCTCGTCTGCTGCCCTGACCAGAGAAGCGTTGCGCTAACGAAGGTCTTTGCCTGTTTTCCGCCGGAGCGTCGTAGGAAAAATGAGCGGCCCGCTACGTGTTTTGTTTCCCAATTCCTTTGTCAATTTTTTTGGGGGGCAATTTTTTGCGGTCACATTTTTTTGCCTGATGATGTCAGAATAGTATAATATTATATATATGTTAGTATATTATTTATATTTATATGTGATATCACCGATTTATCAGTGTGGGGGTCACTCTTACGGCGTCTCGAAAGATAGAATCGCGACAGACAGACAGGACGATCCGGCCATTTTATGTAGGGCAGAAGAGTATTGCCTTTTTACGATATTTATTGAGGTATTATACTATATTATATTGTTTGGATGGTTATATGTTGTAAAACCTCATGCCACCCGTTCTGCGTAAATTTTTTATTAACCAGTTCGAGTTGCAGTATCTACTTCAGGCAGAGCCTGAGCACACCGGACACCGGAGGAATCATATCTGTCTACATATTCTTTATATAGTTACGTGTCCCACTTGCAAGACAAACCTGTTGTCTACAGTAATGTTAGCCGTATAGTTACGTGTTCAGTCTCGAGACAAACCTGCCGATATAGCGTCACATGTTTGTCTACATAATATTATCAGCCGGAATAGTATGTGTCGCGTGTATACACCAGTACTGGCCAAGCTGCATTTTAGCAGGAGACAAAGCGCTGATTTTGTGGTTGTGATCAATCCGATTCAGTCGCTATGTGTGGGGCGGGGGAGGATATGATGCTTCCGGACCAGTGAGTTGGTGCGTGCGAAGAAGGCGTGAGGCGGTTCTTTCCGAAATCTGTCTTTGCGTAGTAACACATCCGCTGATCCATCACAGGATTTCACTCGATGGTGTGTTCTCAGTAGCCGTAATTGCGCAGAGAGACGGCTGCACTTGAAGCGCAAGTGTAGGATGACGTCACGCGCTGCACGCGTGCGCGTCCATGTTTGTTCTGCCTTGGCTGAGATGTCGATGTCACGTTGTTCGCGTTGCTGTGAGATTCGATGGTCACGTTCGTGCGGGGGTCGAGTTCGGAGAATATTCCACGCCAGCACTTTAAAATTTATTTACTATCTCTCGAATATGCGCCCGCGGTGACGGCGCGCATGTGTCGCCTTATAGCCGCGTCGAGTCGAGGCTTGCGGTATGCCGCTGTAGTCGGCATACCGTTGCTCAAGACTACTGCATGTACGCTGCCGGGGTCACGGCCTAGTCACGGTCTGGTTGGTCATGCCCTGCCTGATCACCCTAGGCACGTGCTGCCTTGCTCACGCGCTGGTGTAATCGCTAATCGCTAGTAGTGGTGGTTAGACTGCCATCACTGCCACCGTTAGAAGTAGAGCTGCATATTATCTACTGAGAACCGAAATGCCGGCTTACATTCGTCGCAGACACGCAAGATTTCCGCCAGTTTAGTGATACAGTGTTTTTTATACGATGATTATAAATTTACTATCTGTCGACGAGCGCAGATAATTATTTGCTGCGCGCCTTGTTTCGCCGCGCCAGGTTTTGCTATAGAATTACGCAGTAGTCCATTACTGTGTAATTAGCAATGCAGCCTTCCCCCTTTAGAGAATTTGTTTAGGAAGATCGGTTCTTTAGTCCTGAATATCTGCACCGATGTATTATTATGTATGATCTGGTTTATTAGTGGAGCATTGTATCTTATTGTTCTGATTATTATGCCCAAGTTCGTGCGTACGTGGCGTGCTCGCGTACGTACGAGTGCGCGGTGTGCGTTTTGTGTATGTTGCTTCCGGTCTGCCTTGCTCTGCCTATCGTAATATTAGATGCGTGGTTTTCGATACCACCACCTTATATACTGTTAGCGTTTTTCTCGCAAGCCTGTTCAAGGTTAGTCTAACTGTAGGCATGAATGAGGAAAGAATCAATCCATCCTCGTCCCGAGCTGCTGAGTGGGATTAGGCAAGGCAGAAAAAAAGCTAGGGTTTGTTCATAAATGAACGTATGACAGGACCGGGACAGCCACTATATGTTTCATGTTTCAAACGCAGGATCATCGCGCCGGCGTCGCATTGCGCCTTCTTAACACTGCATAATATCACCGTGACCCCACTGACAACATCTGCGACGGCCAACGCCTGCTTCCGCGGTTACCATGACAACCGGACTGACAACTGCAGCCGCCACCGCCTCGGCCTCTCTCACATCCTTACTTTCTCTCTCTCTCTCTCTCTTCTCTCTCTCTCTCTCTCTCTCTCTCTCTCTCTCTCCTCTCTCTCTCTCGCTCTTTCTCTCTCTCTCTCTCCTCTCCTCTCTCTCTCTCTCGTCTCTCTTCTCTCTCGTGTCGCGCGCGCTCTCTTTCTCCCTCTCTTTCTCCCTCGGTCGCTCTCTCGCTGTCTCTCTCTCGTTCTCGTTTCCTCCCCTCTCTTTCTTTCTTTCTGCTCTTGCGCTCTCTCTCGTCTCTCTCCTTTCTTTCTCTTCTCGCTCGCTGTCTCTCTCGTCTCTCTCTGCTCTCTCTCTCTCGCTCTCTCCTCTCTTTCTCTATCTCTCTCTATTTTGTTTCTCGTTCCTTCCCCCTCTCTCTCTCTTTCTCTCCTCCTTCCTCCTCTCTCTCTCTCTCTCTGCTCTCTCTCTCTTCGTCTCTCTCTCTGCTCGTCTCTCTTCGTCTTCTCTCGTCTCTCTCTCTCTGCTCTATCTCTCTCTTCTTCTTTCTCTCTCTCATAATATATATCGCTTTTCTCCCCCTCTCTCGTAATGTGATGCAGTAGTGGCTGTAGCAGCGTGGCTGTGGCGTCGTATTATGTTATCAACACTCACCTGCCGGGCAGGCGTCGCTCTTTATCGCATCAGCTGCTTGCCCCTGCAATAGTAAAATTTCCCCGCCTCCCCCCGCGAAGTTCTCCTCCTCGCCGAACGCCAGCCTCGGCTACTGACTTCGTTCTCTCTGCGCTACACAAAGCTTGCTATCTCATTCATTCCCTCTGTGTACATGAGGATACAACAGTAGCGGCGTGGTAGCAGCAGTGGGGGAAGACTCTGAAGATATATAATCGCCGGGTTTCAGGACACAGTGGCAGCGGCAGCAGCAGCAGCAGCATCCAGTAACAGGCCAGCAATCAGCTAGCAGATCAGCTACAGCCAGCATTAGCAATCAGCAGCATACAGAGCATTAGCAAACAGCAGTAACGCAGGCAGCAGCCTCACTCCATCTGTCTTTGTCCCCGCTCTCGCTCGCCTTCGATCTCTCACTCGCGCGCACAAAAAATCACGACAGGTTTCATCCGGTGGCGGGGGGAGCGGGAGGGGGTGTCATGATCACACGATATGGCGGAGGGAGTAGGAGAGACGCACGCAGAGAGAGAGGGGGGGGCGCGAGGGAGCAATTGATTTCCTACACTGCAGTACGTAGTCGCTCCACGCAGACATGCACACAGCGCGCACACAGCAGACGCGAGTTTGACAGTCTAGACAGCTTCGGCCGCGGTTTGACATCGGCTGAATCCACACGAACAAAACAAAACCGCATAAAACGACATAAACGGGATAAATGTGCGAGAGAAACAACGCCGTGTACATAAATCCAGCTTAAAACAACAGACAGGCGAACCGCGTAGCGAGCAAACAGCAGTGATCACACACGCGAGCTGTTTCGAAAACCGACCCTGCTTCCCGCCACTCTCGACACGCATGCGCAAAACGTGTGAAAGATGTTCGCATTCAGTATCCTCATCTCACTATCTCGTTATCTCCTGGCGCTACACAACGCCATGATATGAAAGCATCACTGAAACCCTGATAGCGTTGGACTCTCACCAGCTCTCTGTCCGTCTGTCTGTCCGCACAAGTGACGAGGTTTATTAACGCCACTGCCCCAATAAAGCTCAAACTGAGACCGAGAAAAGCGAATTATCAAATTTGAAGCGAATTACTACGACCACGCCGCCAGCTGGAAATTGCACGGAATAGAGTCTCAGGATTTAGACTATTTTATCTCAAAGCAAATCGTTAACGATCATCAGTAGACAATCGGCTGTCTCCAACGCAGACGCGTCTGTAACAGAACAGTGAACGCCACGCCACGTGCGTAGTTCTAACAAGGTTTCACACATCAAACTCACGGCTTGCAGACCACATGAGTTTCTCGTGCGACTATACTATAGTACCTATCACTAATATCCCCCCCCCCCGGTTAACTACGTAACGCGTGAGAGGCGAAAACCCTAATAACAGAGCAAGTAAATACGGGCACCGCCGCTTATGTGTACCTGCCCTGCCGCCGCCACTGCTGCTATTGCCACCACTGCCGCCGCCACCGCTGCTATTGCCACCACCGCCGCCGCCACTGCTGCTATTGCCACAATTGCCGCCGCCACTGCTACTATTGCCACCACTGCCGCCGCCACTGCTGCTATTGCCACAATTGCCGCCGCCACTGCTACTATTGCCACCACTGCCGCCGCCACTGCTGCTATTGCCACAATTGCCGCCGCCACTGCTACTATTGCCACCACTGCCGCCGCCACTGCTGCTATTGCCACCACTGCCGCCGCCACTGCTGCTATTG
>NW_014577204.1:368655-372303 GCF_000485595.1 Priapulus caudatus | reverse complement strand
AGTTAGTTTCTACACACCAACTAAAGTTCTGCGATTAGATCACGTGACTATAGCCATGCTCTTGCTTGGCTCACGAGAGAGAGAGAGAGAGAAAGAGAGAGCGAGAGAGAAGGAGAGAGAGAGAGAGAGAGAGAGAGAGAGAGAGAGAGAAAGAAGGAGTGTGAGAGAGGCCGGCGGTGGCGGCTGCAGTTGTCAGTCGGTTGTCATGGTAACCGCGGGAAGCAGCGTTGCCGTCGCAGATGTTGTCACGGTGATATTATGCAGTGTTAGAGAAAGCGCAATGCGACGCCGGCCGATGATCTGCGTTTGAACATGAACATATAGTGCTGTTCCCTCCTCGTCATACGTTCATTTATGAACAACCCTAGCTTTTTTCTGCTTGCTAATCCCTCACTCAGCAGCTCGGACGAGATGATTGATTCTTTCCCTCATTCATCTACAGTCTAACTAAACTTGAAAGGCTTGCGAGAAAAACGCTAACAGTATATAAGGTGGTGGTATCGAAAACCACGCAATCTAATATTACGTAGGCAGACAAGCAGACCGGAAGCACATACACAAACACGCACACGCGCACGTACGTACGCACGCACGCACGTACGCACGAACTTGGGGGCATAATAATCAAGAACAATATAGATACGATCTCCAAATAATAAACAGATCATAATAATAATACAATCGGTGCAGATTTCAGGACTAAAGACCGATCTTCCTAACAAATTCTCTAAAGGGGGAAGCTGCATTGCTAATTACACAGTAATGACTATGCGTAATCTATAGAAAACCTGGCGCGCGAAACAAGGCGCAGCAAATAATTATCTCGCTCGTCTGGACATAGTAATTTATAAATCATCGTATAAACACTGTATCACTAAACGGAGGAAATATTGCGTGTCTGCGACGAATGTAAGCCGGCATTTCGCTCAGTAGAATATATAGCAGCTCTAGCTTCTACGGTGCAGTGACTGCAGTCTACCACCACTACTAGCGATTAGCGATTAGCCAGGCGTGACAAGCAGACGTGACTAGGCGTGATCACCAGGCATGACCACCAGACGTGACTAGGCGTGACCACCAGGCGTCATCAGTAGTCTTGACAACGTATCCGACGTACAGCGGCCATACCGCAAGCCTGTACTGACCGGCTATGAAGCGACACATGCGCGCCGTCACCGCGGCGCATATTCGAGAGATAGTAAATAATTTTAAAGCTGGCGTGCATATTTCCGAACTCGACCCCGAACAACGTGACATCGAATCTCCAGCAACCGAACAACGTGACATCGAATCTCCAGCAACCGAACAACATGGACGCCACCTGCAGGCGTGACGTCATCCTACACTTGCGCTTCAAGTGCAGCCGTCTCTCTGCGCATTACGTACTGAGAACACCATCGAGTGAAATCCTGTGATCGATCAGCGGATGTGTTATACGCAAAGACAGATTCGGGAAAGAACCCTCACCCTTCTCCCACGCACCAACTCACTGGTCCGAAGCATCATATCCTCCCCCCCCCCCACACATCGACTGATCGATTGATCACAACCACAAAATCAGCCTTTCTCCTGCTAAAATGCAGCTTGGCCAGTATGGTGTATACACGCGACACATACTATTCGGCTGATAATATTATGTAGACAAACATGGACGCTATAGCAGGTTGTCCTGAGATGAACACGTAACTATACGCTAACATTATGTAGACAAACAGGTTGTCTTGAAGTGGACACGTAACTATATAAAAATATGTAGACAGATATGAATTCCTAAGGTGTCCGGTTGTGCTAGGCTCTCCTGAAGTAGATACGCAACTAACTGGTAACATTACGCAGCAACGGTGGCATGAGGTTTATACAAATATAACCTCCAAACAATATAATATCAGATATACTAATAAATATCTAAAAAAGCCAATATCTTCTCCTACATAAATGGCCGGATCTGTCTGTCTGTCTGTCCGTCTATCTTCTCGAGACCCGTAAGAGGTGACCCCCAACACCATAATATGGTGTATAATATAAATATAAATAATATAACATAACACTATATATATATTATATATTCTGAATCATCAGCAAAAAAATGTGACCCAAAAAATTTGACCCAAAAAAATTGACAAAAATTGGGAAAAAAACAACGTAGTGGCCTCTTTTTCCTCGACGCTCCTGGCGGAACAGGCAAGACCTTCGTTACCAACCTTCTTCTGGTCAAGGTCAGGCAGACGAGGAAAATTGCCCTGGCAGTTGCTTCAAGCGGCATTGCTGCCACCCTGCTGGACGGAGGGCGCACTGCTCACTCGGCCTTCAAGCTGCCATTCAACCTGGCTTGGTCTTGGTAGTGGAGGTGGAGGTTTGGGAAAACTTTGGTTATCAGCTGGGTGATGTCCGCCGCTGCGTTGCTGAATGGCAGCTTGACTTGGCCATCAGCTGTGGTGGTGAGTCTGCTATTGCCGACCTCCAGCAGTTGCTGAGAGAAGCGGCCAGCTTCTTCATTGCCGCTGAGCTGCACCCTCATGTTGGTCTTCAGGCTGTGGTGGTTCACTTTGCTCCAGAGGTACGACGACTTGATGCAGGCATTGACAGCATCTGCTGTTATTCTTTTGGTGATGACTGGCAAGGTTTGGCGAAAGTCGCCTGAGAGCAGGACAGTCACACCTCCCATGACGTTTGTGTTGTGCCGAAGGTCTTGTAGGGTGTTGTCGAGTGCTTCAAAGGTGCCTTTGTGGCTCATGGTTGCCTCGTCCCAGATGATGAGCTTGCACTCTTGGAACAGCTTGGTCTTTGTGGAGCCACGGCTGATGTTGCAGGTTGGATTTTCCCGCCTTTGCTCTTGCCCTTGCCTGTCATGATTTTGGCTTCGATGAATCTGGGCATGAGCTGCTTCACTGTGAGCCTTGTGCCTTTGCAGAGCTTGGGAGCATCCAGGTTGTGCATTAGCAATATGGGCGCGCCGACCTTGAGCACCAAGTTGTGTGTTGGCAGACTGAGGGCGCCAGGCTGTTGAGAAACTCGGTCAGATAGTGCATGACATGGTGAGTATCAGGAACTGTGTCCATTGACTTGTAGCTCGTTGGGTCGCCAGGCAGTTGCTCCAGCAGCTTGGCGTTGATGTCATCCATGGCCAAATTCTTGGGAGCAAGGATGGCTCGCTCGCTCATGCAGTCAAAATGTCTTCATCCCAAGGATCCCGCTCATCCCATCAGACCTGCCATTTCCACTTCAAGAGGCTGCAGTTTCCAGTCAAGCTGAGCTTTGCCATGTCCATCAACAAGGCCCAGGGCCAGTCCCTCAAGGTCGTTGGACTCAACCTCAGTCAGCTAGTGTTTTCCCATGGCCAGCTCTATGTGGGGTGCTCCAGGGTCGGTAACCCAGACAACCTCTACATCCTCTCTGAAGATGGCAACACCAAGAATGTTGTGTACCAAGAAGCGCTGCAGAACTGAACACAAGTGAAATTCTTGGGACAGATTTATAAAATCAGAATAAGGTCAGTACAGCCGTCATGGCAGACTAAATTCTAGCTCTTTTCTCCTTTATCCCGGGCATCGCCGGGTAGACCAGCTAGTATCCATATATATCAGAAGTAGATAATAGGGATTTTTCCTAGGAATAATTCCCTATTATCTATACTTCTGATATATATGG
>NW_014577204.1:360902-365902 GCF_000485595.1 Priapulus caudatus | reverse complement strand
TGATGACAGAGTAAAGACACGTCAACGACGCAATGAAAACACGTCGATGACACAGTAAAGAGACGTCAACAAAGCAATGTAAACACGTCGATGACAAAATAAAGACACGTCAACGGCACAATGAAGACAGGGGAAACAACGAGCAAAATACACCCGCCGAACTATTCGATCAAGCTCCTACCAGGTGTCGCCACTTTCAAGGACATCAGATATTATACACATTGTCAACTTTACTCTCCCCATCGCTCTATCTCTTTCTGTCACTTTCTCTCTCTCTCTCTCTCTCTCTCTCTCTCTCTCTCTCTTTATCTCGCTATCTTTTGTGCTATATCTCTCTTTTTCTCTGCTCTCTCTCTCAGGTGCGAACGCTGTGTCTTTCTCTCTCTCTCTCCCCTCTCACTCGCTTTTCTCTATCTCCTCTCTCTCCCTCTCTCCTAGAGCTCCTCTCCTCTCCTCTCCTCTCTCCCTCCCTCTCTCTCTCTGTGCATGTCTCACTCTCGCCGGTGTTGGGTGTAAGCGCCTTGCAGCCGTTAGCTAGTATAAGCCTGGGTATGCCGGAGTTCATGGCAGATGAGACTCACACTTTGCCTGGCCTCACTGCACGCCGCTTCAATTTGCGGGCGCGGTGAGAGCAAAGCGCGAAGCCATATATTGTCTGCCGTCGCGCGATTAGCGCCTAGCAGTTATTATTATTATTATTATTATACAATCGAGCAGCGTGAACTATAAACACACGTGGTCGTGACGTGCGCACGATGACGCACGCACAGAGACGTCCACGACACCACATTCTCATAGTGATACACCTCCAGCACGCATCGTCTTTTACGAGCGACGTTTCTATAGACATTATTACTTTATTCTCATGACATTCATAGCTACAACGATGTATTGCTATAGGTACACTGGTATTGGCATTGGTGAACTTGGTCATTGCGACCTTCCCGTAGCGACACTCTCATAGCAACACTCCTATAGCGACATACCCAGCGTGACATTCTCGTAGTGACACTCACATATAGCGACATTCTCGTAGTGACATTCACATAGTGACATACCCAGCGTGACATTCTCGTAGTGACATTCACATAGCGACATTCCCAGTACTCGGCGATCATTGGCGACCATGGCGACCACACCACGATGTCTGGCGCTTCCACCACGCTTATACCACGCTTATGGCGGCCTTGGCGCGCTCTTGGCCCATTTTCCGTCGCCGTAGCAGCGCAGTAAGGACGCCACCCCGGTGTGACGGGGGTATTACGTATCACAAGGATCCCAGCATTTCTCTCGTTTACAGGTTACAGTACGCGTTTTATACTTAACAAGCAAGGCCTCGGACGCTGCGCCACCGATTTACATGCGCCGTTACGAATAAATGCGACAAAATAATGTCCGAAAACTTGCGCAAAGTGTCGTTTAAAGAGAAGCCCCAAGGCAAGCTTCTCAGATATAAACGGCCCACGAAGTAGGACGTTATTCGTGCGCGCGTCGCCTCGATGACACTTGAGAGAGCACACGATTCGTCGTAATCACGCCACGGGAGCGCGCCGCAGACGACCGCCCTCGGTGCAAACTACATCCAGGGTCGCTGTTCGTGACGTCACACAGCTCCAGGGCACGGCGCGCATCTCTCGGCGAGAGGCAAGATGGCGCGGACGGGTAATTACGCGTTTATGATTTCTCGTGCGGATTTTGCCGCCGGTGCAAGCGCGTAATAACATATGAAACGTGCGCGCGCGAGAGAGAGAGAGAGAGAGTGTGGCGAGTAGAAAGCAGCGGAAGCCGCGGGAGGGAGGGAGGGAGACGGGACAAGGGGGCCGGCACATTCAGCTACGCATAATCATGGCGATAACACTCAAGAGGTTTACACTCAGAAGAGATTGCAGCATTGCTACTAGTAGCAGTAGTTGTATAGCAGTAACAACAGCAGCAGTAGCGGCAGCGACAGTAGCAGCAGCAGCAGTAACAACAACAACAGCGGCAGCAGCAGCAGCAGCAACAGCAGTAGTAGTAGTAGCAGCAGCAGCAGCAGCGATTGCACGGCCGCCACTACAAGCTACAGCAATGTTAGAAGTGTCAGTAGCTTCAGGGGGACAGCACACGCACCTAGACATGCCACGGCATCGACCTACGCGTCTCCTAACAATCCTAATCGTGTTCCAATCTTGTCTAACAATTGAGCTATTTAGATGGCGACATCGATCAGCGACAATCTGCCGTTCTTTCTCTCTTAAAGGAAATCGGTTACGTGTCGGTTATTGTGGGCGTGTGTTTGTACATGCATGTGTGCATGACAGTCTAGGTGCCGGGCGTGTGTGTATACGTGCACATGCGCGTGTTTGCATTATATTAAGAGTAGATGTAGGGGTCTATATGTCTAAATTCGGGCTAGCACTGTTATGTTCACAGCTAAAAAATATGGCTGCTCTTGGATAGAAAATGTCGTTCAATGCCACACAGCTACATCACGTATTGGACGCCTGACTGTACGACAGAAATACACTCCCCCCCCAAAAAAACGCCCCTGGAAAAAATATCTTATCCGACCACTACGGCTAAGTGTCACTTCACCTCGGCGCACTCTAACGGAAAGAAGGGGAGAGCGGGAAATTTATTGACGCACGTGTGAACCGATGCAGTGATGAATCCCTTCTGATAAACGCAAGGGATAAAACCCTCATGACGAAACCTTTATGCTGGAACCTTCACGATACAACTCTCATGATAGAACTGTTATGATGGAACCCTCATGATAGAACTCTTATTATGGAACCCTCATGATAGAACTCTTATGAAGGAATCCTCATGATGGAACCCTCATGATGAAACCCTCATGACAGAACCCTCATGAAGGAATCCTCATGATGGAACCCTCATGATGGAACCCTCATGACAGAACCCTCATGATGGAACCCTCATTATGGAACCCTCATGACAGAACCCTCATGATGGAACCCTCATGATAGAACCTCATGTTGGAGCTCAGGGGTGAAGCCCTCGCGAGAGAGAGAGAGAGAGTCTAGAGCAGCAGCACTAATATAACACCCAGCGATGCAGCCCCGCAGCGTCCCCCCCCCACAACTATCTAACCGATGCAGATCTCACTGATCAGCCACCGATTAGAGTCACGACGGATTCATGATCTTATCGCTCTCTGCCAAACGTCGTCGCTCTCATTCCGGTGCGTGAGAAAAACCCATCTCCACCGCAATTCGTCTTCGACTGGCGGGGGAAGGTTGACGTAGTTGCGTCTGCCCCGCTCGCCTGCGCCCGCCGCACACTGCCTGCGAGAGACACTGGCAACGACGGGTCATTTTCACCAGCCGAACCCCGTAACGAGTGGGAGCTGCGCGGGCGTTACACGGGCGACCGAGAGGCGCCGAGATTTACTTAGTTGTCGACAGGAGAGGGGTCATGGGGAGAGCAGGGCGGGCGGCGGCGGCGGCGGCGGCGGCGGCGGCGGCGCGGCAACGCATGGCTTCCCACAAGAGGCGCGGTGGGGCGGGGACGTGATGAATAATAAGATGAAAAATTTACGCGAAAAGCCTCGAGAATGCACGCGAACGTAAATCGAGTTTGCGCCATTAGTCTCGCGTAATTAGATTAATGAGTACAGACTTGATTAACTATCCAATCGCCGGTAACATTCTACACTGTGACAGCCACTCAATGATGCACGCTAACGCCTGCCGACTAACCACACGCCTACATGAGAAACTCAATCCTCCCCTGTCCTCTACACCTACCCCAAGCATGCTGACAGCTACTACATAGCAGCCAAACAATCCATAAACGCCCTCTACCCGCGCAGTAATAAAGCTACAGCTGCTGCGTAGACACGTACCGATTGCACGCGATGTGAGTGCTGTGTCGGTAGAGAGTTCGTGTGTTCCGAGCCGGGTCCTGCGTATTAGCACCGCTCCGCTCGCAGCCTCCGTAACATCACTCTGTAGTTGTCGGCGGCCGCTCGTGTACCTGCACGCAATACAACAAGACAACGATGTGACTATATGACACGATGCTATGTAACACGATGCTATATCATACGATGCTATTTCACATGACGCTATGTCACACGATGCTATATATCAGATAAAGCTGTTGCTATTGCTATAAACCACTTGACGCTATATCACAAGATATAACATTACCCGATGGTATATCACATGATGCTATATTACACGTTGATGATGCTATGTTACATTGTGCAATATCATATGATGCTATATCACACCATGATGAAGCTGCAATACATTGTGCTATAGCACATGATGATGATGATGATGATGATGATGATGATGATGATGATGCTATAATAGATTGTGCCATATCACACCATGATGATGCTATGTTACATTGTGATACATCACGCACGGTGCTGAACCATACGAGTCATGTTAATGAGGAAACGAGTGAGAAGATTGTGCGACACTTACGGGTAAATGTGGGCACCCTCATATATTAAGGTGATTAGCTTAATAATTAAATTATGGAAATAAAATCAAATATTTTCATTCCACATTTTTTTAGAAACACTCGCTACACTGTTCTATTACTCTGCAGTCCTGCCTAAACAAACAAACAATAACTACCCTGTTAGACTCGTTACTACAGCCCCCCATCTCGTTGCGATCGGCGGAACAAGCAATGCCAAGGTCTTGGTCGGTCAGCTACGAGAGGACAAGGCGTTATATTATCAACTAGAGCACTCGGAGAGCACACAGACCTCCGCCAAGGCAGCTGAATTGTCTCACTGTGAAAAATTTAATTAATTAAGTGAAAAATTTAATTTATTAGTTAATTAATTAAACAAGTGCCGCGGAGCGACAGCGCTCATCTAACATCTACTGCGGTGACTCTGTGGTGGAGTGGTGGGATTCTAGTAAACCCTGTTAGTCGCAAATGTGTTCACATACACGCCGAAACAGTGGAATTCACAGGGATGGTATCAGGAACCTTCTCAAAGGAATGTTCGTTGGGCTCGTTATGAAAGTTGC
>NW_014577204.1:354707-360091 GCF_000485595.1 Priapulus caudatus | reverse complement strand
TATAGCAACATCCCCAGCGTGATATTCTCGTAGTGACATTCCTATAGCAACATCCCCAGCATGATATTCTCGTAGTAATATTCCTATAGCAACATTCTCGTAGTGACATTCATATAGCGACATAATGATCAATTACTCTTCAGAGACTGGTGCCGCCACGGTGCGTAGTTCCAGGTAGGACAATAGATCCCCCCTCCCTATCGAAAGTTAGCGACAGCGGTCAGTTCTGACCACGGCGTGAACGACTTTAGTCACGTGATATAGCGGGTTAATTGATGTAAACGTATAATAAAAAGGCACGGTTTCTAACAGAGAGAGAGAGTCGCACCCAGCAGCCTTAGTGAGTATGGTTATCTTAGTATTGTCTTGAATCTCGTATACTAGCTGTGTGCATATGTGTTTTAAACTCTATTGAGATACTGTATTCTATGTGTAAACTCTATTGAGATGTACGCAACGCACGTTACGTATAGTATGTATGTCGAGTTACGTAAACGAACGTGTACGTGCCATTAGACGTAGAGGTTTATAGCATTCTCTGTACTACTCAGTGAGAGACCTAATAGAACGATTTGTTGTTGTACGTTATACTCTATGTTTGTCATACGTTCTTCCACGTCTGTCTATTAATCGTGTTCACCTAAGGGTCTAGTGCCCGTGCCACAAGCAGAACCTGGTACACTATACGGTCATAGCAACATTACACGCGTGGCCACATTATTGTCAACCACCATGATCGCCATAATATGATGTAGCATCAGCAGCAGCGGCGACTTGGCCTGGGGCACCTGAACTGTGACTTGTTACCCTGTGACCTGTGACATGTGATATATGACCTGGGCATATTAACTGTGACGCGTGGCATGGGATGTATGATCCGTGACATGATGTGGCATGTGACTGTGACCTGTGTGGTGTATGTGACCTGCCGCCTGCGTTGGGTCACGCCTCATCTATTACGACGCGTGACTGACAGACAGCACACCGTCAATCAACGGTGAACGCGCTCCGCTGGTTCCTCACAGAAACAGACGATGTGGGGTTTTTTTCTCTGCACGCGCGCGCTCGCGAGTCTTCGACATCGATAACACACGTCTTCAAACTAATCCACGCAAAAACAAACGATATCGCTAGCGTCGTGCTTTTTCTCCACCGCCAGTGCTGCTGCTGCTGCGGCTTGTTTTGACTGGCAGTGCTCGCACATAATCCTTGCTGTGCGGGGCGCGGGTATAGATACATGTAGCACGCCCAGGTTTTTGCACAGCATGGATTAGGGCGGTCGGGGTCAACGGGGGCTTTCGAAGCCCTCCAGCCTATAATATCTCGCCTAGGAGCATGTTCTGTCGCTGGCAAGGCGCTCGCGCTCAGTAGCAGGTAAGACGTTTTTGCAGCACAACAGCGTGGGACGTCGTTGGCTCACATCGTAGAGACTATGTATCCGCACGGACTTTGTGCACACACGCACTACAGCTGCACGCACGCACCGCGGTATGCACGCACGCATGCCATGCACGCACGCACTCCATGCACGCAAACGCGACATGCAGTACACGCGGCAGCCGCACGCACGCACGGCAGCCGCACACGCGAAATGCACGCACGCACAACATGCACGCACGGACGACAACCACGCACGCACGGCGAATTTATTCGCATTCATTTTCGAATTCCATCCCATTAGTCGCGCATAAATAGTCGAATCCCGTTCCATTAATTAGATATCGCATGTACGCTCGCGCGCGCACGCGATTCTCCAAGCCGGCCCGGTTCGCTCGCAGAGCTCGCATGGTCGTCATCACTGAGCTGATCGCGCTAAAACGCTGACGTGGGGGATTATGTTTGCACAGGCAGCGCGCGAAAATGCCTCGTTCCCCGCGTCATGAAAAGATCGCGTACGATCGAGCGACGAGCTCAAACAGACGCGAGACGTTGGCTGCATATCGGTGTGCGTAACGCACACGCGTTCTCTTTCTTTGCGTGTAACAATCTATCCGACGCTTCACGTCGTGTATATAGGCGCTAGGTACTCGGCTCACACGCAGGCACACTAGACAAACGCACACGCGCACGGACGCGCGCACACACACACACACACACGTGCACTCACAACCCACATGCACGCACACACATTCACACACGCACACACACGCACGATGACACGCACGCACACACGCACGCACGCACGCACACACATACACAAATGCATACACATGCACACGCGCGCGCGCAACGCACAAACACACAACACACAACACACACACACACACACACACGACCACGCACAGCACACACGCAGCACACACACACAACACACACACACACGCGCGGGCGACGCGCAGCAACACAGCACCACGCACAACGCACACACACGCGACACACACAGCATATACAAAACGCTACGCCTACGCCAGCAGGCGTGTCTCCTTACTTCCAGGCCGCGCCCAGCAAGGGAGACAAAAGCCGCGGTTAGTATAGGCGAGGCGGTGATAGAAGAGGGCAGGGTGAAGTGAAGCAGCCCGTCGCTCGTCGGTCCAGCATCCAAGCGCAAGTATAGGCGGACAACTAAGAAAAGGCGTGCGCTCCGGCGCTCAGCGAGCGACCCAGCGCCGAGCGCCTGCTGCGATTACACATACCGCGCGATAATCGGATCAGCGTGAAAGAGCGGTTTATTCAAAGCGCGCGCTACTGACGCTATGAGAGACGTTGCGTTACATTGCGTCGTTGGCGTGCCGTGCATATAAGCGTACGTTCTTAGATGCGTGTGTGCGTTGCGATGACATCATAAGCGTACGTTGTTTGTGCAGCATATAAGCGTACGTTCGTTACATGCGTGTGTGCGCTGCGCTGATTATAAAGAAACGTACAGTTAGTTAACCATGGCGTGTCAAATGATACCAGTTCCACCGGCACACACCCACCCCACCCTCCCCTCCACTACAACACGGGCCGCATTCCCCCCGAGAAACAATATCCCTTCCCTTGGTGCGAGCAATTAGCGTATAACGTTCGTTACATGCGTGTGTTGCGTCGCGGAGCATATAAGGTATACGTTCTTTTTCGTGCAAGCACTATTAAGCGTACGTTCGTTACATGCGTAGTGTGCGTGCGTGGGCATATAAGTCGTACGTTCGTTCGCTGCGCGTGTGTGCCGTGCGTGCATATAAGCGTACGTTTCGTTACATGCGTCGTGTGCTGTGCGTGCATATAAGCGCTACTCGTTCGTTAACATCGTCGTGTGCGTGCGTGCAATATAAGCGTACGTTCGTTCCCGTGCGCGTGCGTGCGCGCGAGTTCATATATAAGCCGTACTTCGTTCCGTGCGCAGATATAAAGCGTGACGTTCGTTCGTGTGTTGCAGTGCCGCGCGACGCATATAAGCGTACGTCTCGTTACATGCGTCGTGTGCGGTGCGTGCATATCAAGCGTTAACTTCGTTACAATGCGTGCGTTCAGCCGCGCGAGCATATAACGCGTAGCGTTCGTGTCTGCGCGTGTCGTCGCGCGCGAGCATATAAAACGTACGTTCGTTACATGCCGTGATAGTCGCGTGCGGCATATACAGCGTCACGTTCGTTCGTGCGAGCATATAAAGCGTACCGTTCGTTGTCGGAAGCATATAAAGCGTTCGTTCGTTCGTGCGCTCGTGCTGTGGCCGCGCAGCGTACATACGCGTCGTTCGGTTACGTGGCGTGTGCTGTCGGTGGCGAGCTTATAAAGCATTACGTTTCGTTCGTGCGTCTCTGATGTGTGTGTCTGTGTGTGTTGTGTGGCCTGTGTGTGTGTGTGGTGTGTGTGTGTGCGTGTGCGTGTGCGAGCATAATAAGCATACGTTCGTTGTGCTCCCGTCTGTGTGTGTGTGTGTGTGTGTGTGTGTGCTGTGTGGTGTGTGTGGATGTGGTGTGTGCGTGTGTGGCCAGCTCATAAGCATACGGTTCCGTTTCGTGCCTGTTGTGCGATCTGTGCGTGTAAGTGCGAGCATTGTAAGCCATAGTTCGTTACGTGTGTCGGCGCTGTGTGCGAAGCATATATAAGCGTACGATTCGTTCGCTGTGCTGTGCGATTTGCGGCCAATATCAAGCGTACGGTTCGTTTGTGCGTCGTGCGTGTCTGACATGTCGTGCATTGTGCAGTGTGTGGGTTACGCGTAGCGAGCGTAAGAGAGGCCGTGCGCACACCGCGCGCTTTATTGTACACAACACGAAACACACACGCACACACCACCAGACAGACAGTCCACACACACCACGCGCGCGATACACACGAGCACGCCGACCCGCACCGCACCACACACACACACCACACACACAATTAATCGACATCGGAGGTGCTGTTTCGCAAAGGCTGTGTCTGATAGTCACAACGAACACCGTCAGCAGCCAGCGTCGGCGCCTACACGCCGGTAGTTTCACATCCCATAACACCTCATGAATAACATTTATATTTCGCGCCCCATATTCTTTTTTTTGCTTTTTTTTTTTTTTTCTTTTATTCTTTTTTTTTAGATACACCTCGGTTCCGCGTTGAGAAAATAACGCGTCCGCTCCTCAAAAAGGGACGGCCCTTGAAAAGCACACGACTATAAGAAACAACAAGGCCCGCATTAGCGACGCGCTCATGCTAACGATCTACTGCGGTGCTCCTGTGGTTGGAGTGGTGCGGATTACTAGTAAACCCTGTTAGTCCCAAATGTGTTCACATACACGACCGAAATAGTGGAATGCACAGAGATGGTATCCAGGAACCTTTCTCAAAAGAATGTTGTTGGGCATCGTTATGAAAGTTGCACAGAGATGGCGGTGTACGTTCTAAGTGTTCTTCAATTACAGATGGAAAGCTCCATCATTTCGAGAGCTAGCAACAATATTTGCCAAGGACAGAATTAGCGTAACACTCATCCATTTACTACGCAAGCCTTACAGCGCCTGCACAATTGGCAATAGAGAGCTGCCCACTGCTAACCACATTAATGCAGGCAAAAAACTGCCCCATCACACACGGCAAAGCACTGCAGTGAAGCGCTGACATGTAAAAACCAACTGACAGCTACAGAACGGACCATAGAATCATACTACGGATTTAAGAAATATATCACCCTTCTTTAACCAACATTAGCTTTTGACAATTTCACTTGTCGACATTGTAGCCTCATTACATCCAGGCATGGTATAGATATCTACTAAGCAGAACCGGCAGTCTCATTTTTCTAACAGACAGTCAACAAAATCCATGTTTAACCCTCTCTGAGGTAGGGGGAGGGGAGGCTACGGGGGAGGGGGTCGGGGCGAAGAGGTGGCGGAGAGGGGGGGGCGGCGAGGGCGGAAGGGCGGCGACGGGTGCACGCGGAGAGGGGCGCTCTATAGCAATAAGCAGTTCACGCCTTTGTC
>NW_014577204.1:349466-352964 GCF_000485595.1 Priapulus caudatus | reverse complement strand
AGACTTTAGTCACGTGATTAAGCGGGTTAATATGACGATAAACGTAGAATAAAAAGACACGCGTTTCTAACACGAGGAGTAGACGAGAGTACGCACCCAGGCAGCCTTAAGTGAGTACGGTTGGTTATCTTAGTCATTGTCTGATCTCGTAGTACTAGCTGTGTAGCCATAGTGTTTTAAACTCTATTAGTGGGATACTGCATATTCTATGTGTCAAACTGCTATTGAGATGTAGCGCAACGCACGTTTCACGTATAGTATTGGTATGTTCGAAGTTACGGTAGACGAACGTGTACGTGACATTAGACGTAGAGTTTATAGCATTCTCTGTACCTTACGTACTCAGTGAGAGACCTATAGAACGCATTTGTTTGTTGTACGGTATATTACTCTATGTTATGTATTACGTTCTTCCAACGTCTGTCTATTAATCGTGTTCACCTGAAGGGTCTAGTGCCCCACGTGCCACAAGCAGAAGCCTGCCGTATACACTATACGGTCTAGCAACATTACAACGAGTGGCAAAACATTATTGTTCAACCACCATGAATCGCCATGAATATGGCTGTGGCTCAGGCCAAGCAGCGGCGACGGCAGCAGCAAGAGTAACAGCCAGCAGCAGCAAGAAACAGTAACAGCAGCAGCAGCGAGAAAACACAGCAGCACGGACGACCACCACCAGCGAAGAAGCAGTAGCACGCACCACCACCAACCGGAAGCAAGCAGCTACAGCAGCGAGCGACCAGCAGCAGCAGCAGTAGCACCACCATCACCAGCAGCAACAACAGCGACAGTAGCGACAGTAGTAGTAGCAGTATCACTAACCAGCAGCAGCAAGCAGCGCGACAGATCATTAATAGAATGTAGCAGATAGTAGCCAACAGCAGCGAGTAGTAGTAGTAGTAGTTAGTTGTACCGTAGCTAGTAGTTGTAGTGAGTAGTAAGTAGTTCGTCGTTAGTAGTTAGTTGTCGTAGTAAGTAGTGTGTCGTACTAGTTAGTTGTCGATAGCTACTAGTTGTGAGTAGTAGTAGGTTGTCGTAGTAGTATGTTTGTAGTCGCTGCAGTTAATTGTCGTAGGTAGGTACGTTGTAGTAGATGCGCGGCGCGGCGGCGGCCGGCGCGGCCGTGCGGGAGCAGCAGCAGCAGCAGCAGCAGCAGTAGTAGTAAGAAAGCCAGCGCCGCCATTGAAGGATTATTAGATTAACGGGCTTGTGCAGTTCACACAGCGCGCGCTGGGTATTAGCCGAATAATTAAGAGCTCGTAGCGAGCTCGAATCTAATTAGTTTTGCCGATGAAGCGAAAATGAACAGCTGTATTATGAAAACTGGCAGCCCCTGCTGCCTGGCTGGCTGGCTGGCTTCTCGCGCGTGCGTCAGTGTGTGTTGTGTATGCGCAAGGCAACGTGAGGTCAGTCATTATACATGTGAAAGCACTATGCAGTGTGGTGGCGCGGTCTGACATAACACACTGGCGCGCATGCGCCGTCGAGACATTCGATATAGTGAAGGTATACGATGCGTCATGAGAAAGAGATTCGCGTTTTGTGTTCGACGACATGACAACATATTAGATTTGGAGTTAGAATTTAGGTTTAGGTTTTAGATTATGATTTCATCCATCCAGATCATGTGATATGCCCCTTACTCGATGGGATTTATTGACGACCCCCATATGGTGGGCACGAGGCCGCCCCATACTGGACGGCCAAAGACGACTGACAGATTGAAACAATGGGGGCTATAGTTGAGAAAAGTGGGGAAAGTTTTAGAGTAAGGATATGCTCAAGTAAACGTTAGGGTTAGTGTAACGTTAGGTAAGTACTGCCCGATGCCTATAACCCCAACGTTACACCTTAATTCAACACTAATCCCCAACATAGTGAGTCGCAATTCGAGTACAGAAATTCTAGTACGTAGTCGTACACTCTTGATTTATCATAGCGTGTTGCCAACTTGGGCCCTAATAATTACCTTTAACTCTAACCCTAACTTTAATCCTATTCCTTACCATAACTCTAACACGACTCGTAACATGTGTAATGCAACACTGAACACGAACCGCCATTTATCACGCAACATGTCCCCTCCATCGATTGAAATTATTGGTGTAACCATGTAGGTCGCACTAATTGGTAACCCGAATAACCCAGTCATTATGTTCCGTCTATCAACGCTTAATACGGCATCCCTGCTCTTCCTCCTCCCCCTCCTCCTCCTCCTCCTTCCTGGAAAACTGTCTCAAAAGAAAACAATTGACTATCGCCATGCATTTTCCGGGTGAAGAATTTAAACAACAGAGAACTATAAGGGCCATTAAATACTTCAATAATACTAGTAGCATTTCTGTAAATTGTACTTTCGTTATGACGTAGTATTGTCTACAAAATATATTGAAATCGTCTGTAACCACTGCACAGACCCAAGTCTGATTGGCCCTGCTCCAGCTAGGCATCACCAATCAGATAGCTGCATGGTGTCTTTTTTCTGGGTTCAAGAAATTGATCTTGATATAAACTATAGGTTTATATATATAGAGAGATCAGCTAGTGGCTCAAAGGCGTTTTCAGAGGGTGCTGAATAATTCGCATTAGCAAATTGGTTCCTGCCAAAAACATTCCATGCCATGGTGTTTCTTTTTATCGTTTCGTGTTCAAATAACTCTCTCATACATGCTCCCCATTTTACCATTCTTGTTTTACAAAATTATTATACGAATGAAGTGCACATGCCCCTTTTTTCTCCGAACAAAAACTCAAATGACACGATTTTAATTTTGCAACCGTCTCAAAACACCAACAACCATCTATCGCATCTGAACACATCTATGAAAGTTCAGGAATAGATCTAGTGTTGCGTCCGCGCATATTATGCCCAAAAAAAGTCGCAACAAAATATCTCAGCTAGCACTTGATCTATGACCTAAAAAAGAAGGTTGTTTCCGCTAACAAGCTGGAAACAATTGGATCGGTAGGCAAGCAAAACTTATCTAATTTTTTTTTTCGTATTTTAACAATACTTGTTTTATACTAATAACAACCCATATAATGACTTCAAAGTCAAATCAATGCATTCACCGATCGATATCACGTTAACAATAATTTTTAAATAAAACTTTTTTTTGGCCGATCACAATAAAAAGTTTCGACACGGCGGTTTAAAATGCACTCGGTATAGCTTGATGGCATTTCTCTACCTTAGGGTTCAACGGCATCGTAAATTATGAAGCAGGATGTGCCTAAGCGCTACGCATCACGCACCTGGTTTTCACTCTGCGGTCTGCGGCCGTATATGAATATAGTGAAAAAAGTGAAACGAGAACGTTCCTCTCGTCGGGGGCGTGTCCTCATCAAAAGGCTACCGCCAGTCTGTCTACGTGCGGAGGAGGGGGTGTAGGGGGAGCCACGAAAATGGTATCATTGACGCCACCGGATCCCGTGGCCTAACTGGTTAGACCTATTCAAAAAAGACATTTTGTTTCGCGGCTATAGCGCCGACCG
>NW_014577204.1:347084-348967 GCF_000485595.1 Priapulus caudatus | reverse complement strand
TGGCGTGCACGCTAGACTTCGGATCTCCCATGCCACGCGGTTAGCATCCTGTCTCGTGGGTGGCTGCCGCTGTCGCAGCCGTTCCATTGGCGTGCTCGCGTTTCGGCTGCGTCATGAGGCATTTGCATCGGATATCTCGTCCGGATTTTGCAGTCAGACGTGCTCGTCCGTCGGCCATGTCCGGCTTGTGTGACAGATCGACGCAGCGTGGCGTGGCATGCGCGGCGCGGAGGTTTTAACCACAGGCACTTGAAGCGTTTCAATAAAATATAATGCTAACTAAATACGAAATCTATTTTACTACCAAATTCTTAATGCTTTCTATACTCTCCTTTCACCTATTATTGCCGACAGTTTCCGTGATTTCGTATTTAGTTAGCATTATATTTTATTGAAAAGCTTCAAGTGCCTGTGGTTAAAACCTCCGCGCCGCGCATGCCACGCCACGCTGCGTCGATCTGTCACACAAGCCGGACATGGCCGACGGACGAGCACGTCTGACTGCAAAATCCGGACGAGATATCCGATGCAAATGCCTCATGACGCAGCCGAAGCGCGAGCACGCCAATGGAACGGCTGCGACAACGGCAGCCACCCACGAGACAGGATGCTAACCGCATGGCATGGGAGATCCGAAGTCTAGCGTGCACGCCATCTGCGTGTGATTTTTAACATTAACGCTGTGGTGGTCATATTTCGATACTAACGTCTCTGGCTTGAGGCGAACTAGGGTCAGAGCAGTCTATTCAGAGCAGAAGTGTGTACGCATGTTTGCCTTCCTAGTATTATTGTAATTGTACACTGTGTTGTTGTAAATGAAAGTACAATCGACATATATATGAGGTAACGTCAGAAATCATTACATATCATTAAAAATATTATTTCCGTTAGAAATCTCACGCACATATATACAGCGTACGCTATAGACGTCACACAGCTTTCTACATCTGATTCTCCTCTCGCCTATCAATGTAAATATATATATATAATGACCTTCAAGCACGCGCCTATCCCTGAAACTAGAAAGGGCAGTTGTCGCCTACTACATGTATCCCCCGTGTTCTCCCCAAGATGTGTAAGTATACGAAGTTTGGTCGCGCTAGGTCAATATAGGGGCCGAGTTATAGAGCGGAAGGGAAATATGATCAAGGTCAAATAAAGGTCGCAGTGACCTGGTTTTGGTACGCTGCTCACCTTCTCCCAAAGATGTGTAAGTATACCAAGTTTGGTAGCGCTAGGTCAATTAGGGGCCGAGTTAGAGAGCGGAAGGGAAATATGATCAAGGTCAAGGTAAAGGTCAAATAAAGGTCGCAGTGACCTGATTTTGGTACGCAACACACCTTCTCCCCGAGATGTGTAAGTATACCAAGTTTGGTAGCGCTAGGTCAATTAGGGGCCGAGTTAGAGAGCGGAAGGGAAATATAATCAAGGTCAAGGTAAAGGTCAAATAAAGGTCGCAGCGACCTGGTTTTGGTACGCAACACACCTTCTCCCCAAGATGTGTAAGTATACCAAGTTTGGTAGCGCTAGGTCAATTAGGGGCCGAGTTAGAGAGCGGAAAGGAAATATGATCAAGGTCAAGGTAAAGGTCAAATAAAGGTCGCAGCGACCTGGTTTTGGTACGCAACACACCTTCTCCCCAAGATGTGTAAGTATACCAAGTTTGGTAGCGCTAGGTCAATTAGGGGCCGAGTTAGAGAGCGGAAGGGAAATATGATCAAGGTCAAGGTAAAGGTCAAATAAAGGTTGCAGCGACCTGGTTTTGGTACGCAACACACCTTCTCCCCAAGATGTGTAAGTATACCAAGTTTGGTAGCGCTAGGTCAATTAGGGGCCGAATTAGAGAGCGGAAAGGAAATATGATCAAGGTCAAGGTAAAGGTC
>NW_014577204.1:343248-346935 GCF_000485595.1 Priapulus caudatus | reverse complement strand
CGACGCTGCACAGGACAGTCAGAGACCAGATGCGTGAAGTGCCGGGGAGCAATCCATCGGCATTATCTATATATCCCGCTGCTAGATGCGAAACACTGGTGTCTACGCAGCCACGTCCGCCAACTGCGACGTATTCGTCTTCACAGTCTAAGTATCTAGTGAGCCGATCACACAACGGAAGTAAAACGCAACGGATGTCAAGCTAACTGATGTCAAACACCACCGATGTCAAACACTATCGATGTCAATCCCCACTGATGTCAAGCTAACTGATGTCAAACAACCGATGTCAAACGCCACTGATGTCAAGCACAACTGATGTCAAACAGCCGATGTCAAATGCCACCGATGTCAAGCGCAACTGCTGTCAAACAACCAATGTCAAACGCCACTGATGTCAAACAACCGATGTCAAACGCCACTGATGTCAAACAACCGATGTCAAACGCCACTGATGTCAAGCACAACTGATGTCAAGCACAACTGATGTCAAGCACAACTGATGTCAAACAGCCGATGTCAATCCCCACTGATGTCACACAACCGATGTCAAACGCCACTGATGTCAAGGACAACCGATGTCAAATGCCACCGATGTCAAGCACAACTGATGTCAAACAACCGATGCCAAGCGCCACTGTTGTCAAACGCCACCGATGACAAGACGAACTGGGTTGTCACCTATGATGACCAACGTCAAACACCATGAAAGTCAAACGCACGATGAACGGAACGAAATTAGTGGAAAGGATTCGTTACTCACAAACAGTTTCAGTCACTCACAGACAGTTTCAGTCACTCACTGGCTGCATGTGACAGGTTGTTAACGCATGGATTACTTAATGTCCTATTTGCTATATAATCTGCATTCGCGACACAGAGATATCATATCACATTCATATGACATTCGCGATCATGTGACATGCAATATTGTATATTGCGGCTTGATGGCTGACGTGAAGCTGTCGCTATTACATTCACCTTCCCTCACCCCCTCTCCTCCCCCTCTCTTCCGATAATTCGACACTGCGTCGGTAGCAACCTTTGCATACCCACCATTCCTCCAACGCTCACAGTCCTAGCACATGCAGTAGCCCGCATTGGATACTATTTTACCATTTTTATACTATTTCGGACACCATTAACAGTAACACACACTCCCCCTCTCATATAAGCGTGCAGCATTGTCTCACTGTAACCCGTCCCCTAATTCAGAAGAATCCACTGTCCTACACTGGCCCTGCCATTTCCCCATGACGACCGGGGAGTTGTGACCGCCGCTGTCCACCAGCAGGTCCAGCGGCCGGAGAGATTAGACGGGGCTTCGCTGTGGTCAAGCGTGTGAGCAGAGATGAAGCCATGCATTAAACCGCGGCACCCTGCATAAAGGCGATAAACTCGCTCGCTCGCTATGCGTCTAACCTCGGTGCGGTAGCAGTGTAGCGCGTTCAGACGCGTAGCCTTCACAATGACTTCACAATGGCCGCGCGAATTCAACACTTTAATTAAAAGATGTGCGCACGGACTGGCCGGGAGAGAGAGAGAGAGCGCTGAGAGAGCTGCCGATATCAAAGGCTCGGCAAGCTCGATAGGCCGCAGTGCGGCTACGTAACTCAATTAGAATTCACCATCGGATGTAAGTTGTCGGGGGAGGGGGAGGGGGGTATGTGAAGTGCAGCAGGCTGATGGGAATCACTGCAGGATCTGATTACTGTAAGAGAGCTGATGTGAGAGAGCGAGCGGGGATCTGCATTGTGGCCAAGCAGACACTGCAGTCTGGCAGGTTGACACCTTGTGTGAGATGCGTGTGTGAGACAAAGAGAGAGTGAGGGGATGGAGGAATAGAGAGCAATAGAGAGAGACACACAAACAGGCAGTCAGACAGACAGACAGACATACGGACAGAGAAAGAGAGCGAGCGAAAAGGAGGAAGAGAAAAACAGAGAGGGAGGGGTGGTTGAAGGGCGGCCTAGAGGTGTAGCGAGAGGGAGATATACACAGGCGGAGAGGGGAGAAAACGAGTAAGAGAGAGAAACACATAGAAAAAGATATAGAGATAGGGAGAGAGAGAGAGTGAGAGAGATATATATATATATAGAGAGAGAGAGAGAGAGAGAGAGAGCGAGAGCGAGCGAGAGATAGCCAGACAGACAGACAGACAGACAGACAGTGTCTGAGTAGCAATACGGCTCGGCATGATGACTTACTCTGACAGGACATCGGCTAGAGTGATGAGTCCTGCGTTCAGTGCCTCATCCTGAGGCAGGCAGCCATTGCTACCGCGCTGCTTGATGGCTGCACTCGCTCCCTCGCGGCTCAGCAAGTAGGTGGCCAGCTGCTGCAGACCAAGTCGAGCAGCCACGTGCAGTAGTGTCTCCCCCTGTCCGCCTTCAAAACCTGCACAGAAAACATGCAACGCACTTAATGTAAACCGACCCGAGAAAATAATCCACGCCAAAGTCACGTTGTATTAGTCGCAAACGGATTTTTTCAGAAAAATGGGCTTTCGGATAAACCATGCCGATGATGACTTTTGCGTTTGTGCTTTTTTCTAACACCCCCGAAGAGCCATCGTGAATCGTAACACAGAAAATCCCGTTATATCCGGAGTACAATTCACGCAACTTAACAAATTAAACGTGCGTGTTCAGAATTGTGTGGTGCCAAGTCATTGCCGACGGGTGTATTTTTACCGCTCAAACAAAGAACCGAACAAACAAAAAGTGTTAATATTCAATGTTGCTAGAGAGATGGTGTATACAGAGCGCATGCACAATAACTCTGATGCAAATTTCAACTGGACCTTTAGTTTTCTACCTAGAGAAAAATAACTTCAATGGAATTAATATGGCAAACCTATTATTGCAGGTTTTAAGGCCGGATAGCACGTGTAACCTTAATGCAAACATTGATTAGCATTTTGCAATTAGGTACAGCATTGATTGGTTGAAGTTAATTGAACAAACTAACGATAAAAACTGAAACCCTCGGATGAGGAGCACCGGGGGCGCATGCGCACCTGAAAACATTATCAACACACGGTGAGCAATGCAGCGTTCTAGCTCATCCTTTATACATTAAATCAAGAGCGTATAAAGAAAACTTTCTTAATACGCTCTTGATTAAATGAAACATAATATTCCATAGAAAAATCGTTACTGAACATATCTAATGTACATCTCTACTCTTTCTGAAATCGCACACGATCTACATTGACCTCGTAAATGACCCCCGGACAGTAACAAAAAAACATCTAAAAAACGCATCTCGAATCTGCGGTGAGTCCACATCCATGAACTGAGCACGAGCCTGGTAGAGATAAGCTTTAAAGCTACCTACGTTGACTGCCAACCACTGAGACCGTTTCGGTTTTAATGCCGATGTAGAAACGAAGCGATTTGTGGCAGCACGCTGCTGCCGCGGCTTTCACGTGCCATCTGCACCCAGCAAATTACACACATGCACACACGCACGTACGCACGCACGCACGCACACACACAGACATACATTGACAACGGTTCCACACATGAGCAGCTGCTCATGCTGCACTCACATGGCCTGCTGTAAATACTACTGCACCTACATGTACTGCTGCACCTACATGTACTGCTGCACCTACATGTACTGCTGCACCTACATGTACTGCTGCACCTACATGTACTGCTGCACCTACATGTACTGCTGCAC
>NW_014577204.1:335412-340012 GCF_000485595.1 Priapulus caudatus | reverse complement strand
CACTCACAGACAGCTTCAGTCACTCACAGACAGCTTCAGTCACTCACAGACAGCTTCAGCCACTCACAGACAGCTTCAGTCACTCACAGACAGCTTCAGTCACTCACAGACAGCTACACTCACTCACAGACAGCTTCAGTCACTCACAGACAGCTACACTCACTCACAGACAACTTCACTCACCCACAGACAGCCTGTCTAACGTGTACTATACAGAAAACCAATGTCACACACGAACGCGTTCAATGTCTAGCAGACACAATCAAGGTATTACTGATATACCTTCGCGTTCTTCTCGCGGAAAGCTTCAATCGCACACGCCGCGGCGCATCGTAGCAAGCTTATAACGCTGGCTGATAATAGCATCAGTTGTATCGCCGCCGCGGCGGGATGAAGCCAGTCAGTGTGTAGATTGCTCCCGCGGGCTCCCGTAGCGAGAATCGCTCAGCGATTACACGCTCGCATCGGTGAAAAGGACGCGGCACGAGATTCCGCGCCAAGGCTAGTTGAGACGACAATGACCTTCGCACTCAAATCGCGACCGCCGCAGATAACATCTCTCGCGCGCCCGAGACAACACCAATGTAGAGAGCAGCGTGAGGCCACGTATATACGTAAAGCTAGCCGCACGTAAGCGTGCTGCAAGCCGCGTGAAGAGACGCGTCGTTCTTACACAGTTCTCCCACAGCCGCCGCGACGTACGCTCGCGCCGTAACTTCTCGCTTCCTTCGGGGTAGTCAGACAGTCACGCAGCGAGACAGCGGTGTCCGCGGGCGTTCGTGTCGTCTGCGTCCGTGCTACAACTATATTGATGTAGAGCAAATAGATCGCGCGCGCAACACTCGCCCGCGCGCGCATGCGCGGCTCTGCAGCATGCACCCACGCTGACGGACGTAGGCAAGACAAACAATCACGGCAATGACAGAATGTTATAGCGAGCGCAGCAGCCGTGCGGGGTCGCCACCACCGACGACTATGCGACCAAGCAGGCGGTGGTTCCTCACTACATACAGGCGGCGCCAGCCACCCCCAGCGCTCCTCCAAACCCGCCTCGTATTCCGAACCGTATCACGAGGAGAGATCCTCTCACGCACGTGAATCAGTTTCCTCACTCGATAAAAGCTGCGCGCGCGCGTTACCTGCAGGCTGAGGGAGCCGAGGGTGCACGCACTCATGCACGCCAAAGCTTCCACCGCGGATAACGCCTGCCAGCCAGCGAAGATGAGGATAAGGATGTGGAAGCTGCGCAGTAACCCACGGCGACGAGCCTGCCGGCACGTGACGCCGCTATAGCTCGCAGCCTCGTTAGAGCCGCAGCTAGCTGCTGGGAATGATCACCTGCCGCTGCTTCCCTCAGCTTCCCTCGTCGCTACGCTATATGACGGAGGGCTTCACGTGTGATGTGTGACGTCACACATAATAATGATATGACCATGACCTATACGATGCAGGGATGAATCTGATCTACTGAACGATCCCTGCAGAACTACACGTTGGTTCTCATTCACGGCACGTAACATGGCCTGCGCTAATTATAATGCGATATTCTTTGGAGCTTGCACGACACATGCACACACAGTACGTACACATACACTCACATGCGTACGTACACATACACGCGCATGCGTACGTACACATACACGCACATGCGTACGTACACATACACGCACATGCGCACGTACACATACACACACGCACACATACGCGCGCGCACACACACGCACACATTATTATAAGAATACTGATTGTAATTGGTGCAGTGCATGCCATAAAATAAAAATCAATATAGCCTGCCCAAAATCAAACGTTGCAGCAACCTAGAATAACCACTGTTTCTTACGACCAAAGACATACGAGATGTGCAGCAAAAAGGTTTGATGGACGCAATGAGTATATGATCAGTTAATTATAAAATTTGATTATAATTTGATTATTAATTTGATAATAATGATAATTAATAATAATTGATAATTATTAATTGTTGATTGATAATAATAAATAATCATAATTAATAATAATGATTAAATTTAATTATAAAATTATCAGACCTGTGAATTATAAAATTTGGCACGTTTGCCTGTGTACGCGTATTCCTAATTAGTAATACAAGAACATTACACATTGACTTCATAGTTGCGTACTCGCGCACGCACGCAAGAATATCGAAGCATGTTATTATTACCGAGCAATTTTCCGTCGATTCGCACACGGCGTGCGTGCGTGCGTGATGAATGTGTGCGTATGTGACGAATGTGCGTGCGTGCGTGAAGTGTGTGCGTGCGTGCGTGTCGTGCTACGTCTAACTTCGGTCAAATCTGCGAATTATAAATAGTCTCAATCAGCGCGAGTGGCTTCGTTAGTCAGGCGTCTATCTCATATTTTCATCTCGCCGAGTGACCAGCCTGCTTTGCTACTTCTGCATCGTTCTCCTCGGCTCAAACCTACATGCAATCGTGCTGCGGGACTTTACGTTCGCCAATCAAAATCCCTCAATTCGATTCCATTAGATTCAATATACTTTCATAGAATACGTATGTGTGCGTGCGTGCGTACATTCACTTTCCAGCAATCTACACTGTAATTTTGATCAATGATATATATATATATATAATTGATCAAAATTACAGTGTAGATTGCTGAAAAGTGAATGTTCTGCTTATGCAAGCATCGAGTAGCATGAATTTGATACTAACACTTCGAACTTTTTTTACTGCAACGCTTCAAAACGATTCGCCAAGCCGCATTTAAGGCCGCATACCTAATTTACTGGCATCACGGTTGAAAAAATTCTGTATGGGCGAATTTCCGAAAACTGAGCAGCGGTAACGCATCTGGCTAGCTGCTATGATACCACCGCACTTCAAATAATGAATCTTGTAAAACACATTTTATCTAGCAAACAGTGGTCCCTTACAACGCTGGTACGTTATAGTCTAGTCACAATCTATTCATATCCAGGTACTAACAGCACGTTATTAAAATGTTTCACTCCTTTTATATCTTATAAAATAAATTCCCATCAATATATTAATAATTAAAACACGTAATTTAATATTTCATTCCATTTATTATCCGTAAAATTATTACCGACTCCTCTAATACTAATAACAGCACGTGATTTAATCGAATTTTTACCTAGGAAAATTTGTAAAATCGATTCACACCAAGGTGTGTTAATACGAGCAGCCTGATGTGATTAAACAGCCAGGGTAGCAGCGTTAGCCAGCGCTGGTAACGTGCATACGTACAGCAGGCTGGTGACCCTGCTTCTACTCATGAGAAGCTTCCCTGAATGATCTGCCAGTGGTCTACCGCACGCTAATGACAATGGCGGGGTACGACATATAGCAAACACCACAGCTCACTCTCAGCCAAAGACTGTTATGGCGCTCAGTGAAACCGCAATTTTACTATACATGCATAGCACAGCACAGCACAGGACGAAAGCGGATGGCATCCCGTAACCGACACGCTGTATGATAACAACTGAGCACACGCACGCACGCACGCACGCACGCACGCACGCACGCACGCACGCACGCACGCACACACACACACACGCACACACACACACACACACCCCACGAACCACGAACCACTGTACCACGAATCTTACGAGCCGTATAGTTCTAAGATTTTGTTGTATGTTCTACAAAAAAATAAACGGTACTGATTATGTCAAGAAATTCTTAGCTGATAGGATTTTAGCTAGATAGGCTAGGCAGAAATAGAAAAAGAATCTGGACGATTTCATACTAGTATGTCGTGAACATATTTTACTGCAGGCCACTGTGGGATCTGCTGCAATGTAGGAGTAGTTTCTTTACACGCGAACAAAACAGCAAACTAGGAAGTAATCCGCCGTACAGTTTATCCATAAAATGCAAACGAAACAACAACTGCGTTCTAAATAAGTTTTCATTGCTTAAAACAATTAGCTAATGCCATTAACGGTGACGTAATTATTCTGGCGAATGAACCTTATGTTAGCATAGTTTTTTTAGTTTTTTATTTTGTCTTTATTTGAGCGAAAATGCAAGTGCTGTTTCACCGGTCGTCATCACCATGGTAACGCACGTAGGTTCTCCGTACACGTGTTTGCGCGTTCGTATTTCCTGTATAGTATAGTATTGAATAGTATTGTATAGTATAGAGTACGGTCTCTAAAGGTGCGTAGAAATACATCACAGTGAGTTAACGCTACGGTACTTTGGTGGCAATTAACAGCTGATCTGGTGTGCGGAGACATCCCTGCGGTGCACGCACGCACGCTGACAATCTCATAAAGATGTGGATGGTCATTCATATATAACGTATTTTATGACATACTAGCAGACTTTAATACCCGTACGACCACCAAATTGTGCCTTAAAATATAAACTTCATGTAAGTGACACAGTTGAAGTTAAATAGTTCATGCAACTGAAAAGAAAACAGAAACAAAAAAACATTTTGGGAAGAAAAAAAGAGCGCAATTCTATAAGTGAGCAGGGGGAAAATGCTCAGTTGGTGACCACTTGGTTGAAAGGAAAATACCGCAAAATCTATCTATCTATCTATGTATCTATCCATGCATGCATGCATGCATGCATGCATGCAT
>NW_014577204.1:325402-331713 GCF_000485595.1 Priapulus caudatus | reverse complement strand
CACACACACACACACACACACACACACACACACACACACACACACACACACACACAAACACAAACACATGTAGAGACACTGTCGAGTGATCGCTGGTACAGATGGTTATACACACAGAGACATACACACACACACACGCACGCACGCACGCACGCACGCACGCACGCACGCACGCACGCACGCACGCAGTGAACTTTTGAACAAGAGAGTCCAACGGACTCCCTGCCCTCAAAAAGAGGGAGTCCCCAGCAAAATAAGGGAGTCCGCAGTCTGAATTTCAAAACTAAAGATATTAACAATAACGCATGTGCTTATTTTGAAGATTCATGCAGTTGTACGTCTGCCAAATTGTCTTTCAATATTTGCTGAAAAAATACGGTAATTCCGTGAGGTCGTGCTCTGGAACAAACTAGTTAGTATATAGCAGAATTTTCAGGGAGTCGCACGGACTCCTGCATATGTCAAATCAGAGAGCCCGACAGTAAATCAGGGAGTATTTGACTCCGCACTCCCGTTAATTTCGCACCCTGCTGACACATGTGAAGACATGATGAATCGCTGGGTGGTACATATGGCTGTACATAGTTGTAGCACGCACGTGCAAAGACAACGTGGAGTGCTCGGTGGCGGGCTTCTTGGCAGGCAGATGGCAGGCAGAAGGCTGTCTGCCTGCCTGCCTGTCTGTCTGCCTATTCGCCTGCCTGTCTGTCGGCCCGCTTGGCTGCCTGCCTGCCCACCTGCCTACCTGCCTGCCTGCCTGCCTTCATGCCCCATCGAGATCTCTCTCTTTCTCTGTCAATTTTCCTGAATCTGACCTTAACTGCCACTTCCTCTCTTTGTCTCGTCCTAACCCATTCTCTTTAACGCGTTCGCTCTCGCGTATTCGTGCACTCTCTCTCCCTCTCTCGCTTTCTCTATACTCTCTCTCTCTCTCGCTCTCTGTCTGCGCACCCTCCTTCTCTCCTTTCCTCTCTTTCTCTCTCTCTCTGGCTCTCTCTCTCTCTCTCTCGCTCTCTCTCTCTCCTTTCTGTCTCCCCGAGCACTTCATTTTCTCGCCCCAACTCTGCCACTCTCTCTATCGTATCTAACGTATAGCAACGTTAACCGACCAGCTGGGAAGCCATGCTACTACTACTCACGTATAGCAACGATAACTGACAATCACCGCTTCACTCGCCGCTAGTGCAATGCCAGCAGGAGATGCGGCAGTAACGCGAATCATGCCGCTTACGATTTTAAAACGCGAAAAATATTTCCCGCCCGTGAAGATCGATGATTGCGTCGTGATGAAACGAAAATATATGAGCTTCCGCGCAGGTTCTTCTAGATTGTGTTATTACAGACGGGAGTCGCGCCTGCCTATAGTCACACCATCGGATGCTCGGATAATGTTAAACTATAAACGCAATCAGTTTTGCATGGGGCGATGTTGCGGCAATGCAACACCAGTATTCACTCTCAGAAACAAAGCAGGGCTAGTGTGTGTGTGTGTCTGCGTGCGCGTGTGTTTGTGTGAACGACGTGCATGCGTGCGTGCGTGCGTGCATGTGCGCGCACGCGTGTGTGTGTCCGTGAACACGTACGTGCGTGCGTATGCATGTGTGCCTAAGTGTGCGTGCGTACGTGCGTGTTGCAACAATCCATTAACATATCACTGAGAACATCACCGGCGGCTCCTGAACGCATATATATATATATATATATGTGTATATATATTTATTTATTTATTTATTTATAATAACTAAATGAATAAATAATTATATAAATAAATATATATATATATAAATATATATATATATATAATTATATTATTTACTCATATATAATACCCGTATACGACAATCTCTGTTTTTGCTGATCAGTTACCGAACATTTGCTGCGATCAGTGCCGCGTGCTACAAGAACATTTTTATTGCCGCCAACCGGGGGAACCGCTTAAAAAAACGGCGCTATAACATTAAACAACCTTCCGAACGGTGTTATTAACGTAAGTCATGATTATCATACGCGAGGACTCTCGTGAGTCCAATATATCTCTTCGGCCGTGTAATGAATCCGTAGCGTAATTGGCAATAAAGAAAAACTTATAAATCTTCCAGAATGCGCCCTGTAATCGTAAGACAACGATAAAACGTAGTCCGCGACACGAACGAGAGAAGGGACGCGAAACCACGGACGCGCGCACTACAAGTATATTACGTTTGCATCGTGCCGCATATAATCAAGAGCGTATTAAGCATACATCAAGTATACTCTTGATACAATACAGATATTCATTCTATACTGGAGTTTCAACATGCTGTGTTTAATAAACCGAGAACACGAATTACGTTTATAATTTCCATTTGAAACACTTGTGAAATTATCACTGGCTATCATTATTACTTCACAACTACCCACGCGCCACTACATGATTCACCACACGTATTAACGCCCACGTATGCACACACACACGCACGCACGCACGCAAACGCCACCGCCACTGCGAACGCACGCACACACACACACAACATGCACATTTGCACACACACACACACACAAACACACACACACACACACACACGACACACACACCCACCCACACACACAGCAAACGGATGCACACACGCGAGGCAACACACGGCACGGTTGGCAGCACGCGTACATGGCGCGCTTCAATCTCTCATTGTCCTACGCTGTATCGCTATCACAGCTCGTGAACACGGACATTGGTCGTACTGCCAGCTCGTCGAAGCGGCGGAAGCAGGCTGCAGCTTCTCGCTCTGCCTGCGGCACGCGCAGCACCTGCGCAGCGCTGAAAAGTTCTCCGTCTTCAGCCGCACGCGCCTCAACCGCCAGCGCGTCACCGGCGTCCGACAGCCGGCGCGCGCACTAGGTACAGCGCCATCTGGCAGACATTATCGTAGACGTAAGCTGAAGGCGTCGTTGGGGCGGCTGAACGGCCGCGTGGGTGCGCCGCCGGCGTCGCCGACGTAGGCGCGAGCAAGCGACGGTCTTTCTTCGCAGACGTGTTCTCTGTAAGACGAGAACAGTGCACCGCGCGGTTAGTTCGGCTGCCACGAATGCAGAGCAGGTGCTGCAATGGTACGTGACCGCACGCGCACAGTACACATAATATACACACGATACGCACACACACAGCACGCACATCAGCAGCGCACGTAGCGCAATATGTGTGCAGCGGCGCATGGTACACATATACCACGTACGCAGCACAAAGCACGCACATCAGCACCACGTACGATATATGTGGGCACGCAGCATGTAACATATACTACACGCGTACGCACGCACACCAGCACGGCAATTTCAGCACGCACGTACGATATATGTGTGCACGCGACATGAGCACATATACACAACTCGTACGCACGCCACAAGCAGCACATCAGCAGACACGTAACGCATACGTGTGGCGGACACGTGACCCGCAACACCCGAACTCCGTGCGCGTATATTTACACGCGGCACAGACGTCACGACAACACGAGCGCACACTGCACGCACCTCACTGCCACACACACGCGCATAATTACACGGTCACGACGGCGACACACACTGTGCGCGCACACCGCCGCCTCGACGCCTGACGGCGGAAGGGGCGCGAGCGACGGAACTTCAACAGCAACAGGTCAAGAGCATCAACATCAAACAAACACACGCGCGCAACAGCGCGCATACGGCGACAGAGCTCGAACATGTCGCTACATTTGGTTCGTGAAGGACGAGCGCATAGTCTTACCTGGGAACTATAGAACCACGCGTCCCGCGCGCCACAATCGTAAACATACTTATTACATTACACTATCTCTAGTAACATACAATAACATACATCCTCCATTCAGCGCTTCCCGTGAGACTCGCTGCGTGTCAATCGCGTCCGCGTATCGACGGCTGTTTATACTAAGTAAAATGCGTGCGGAATCGCACTACCGTTAGTAATCGCTCGTATAACGCCACTATCGCGTCCGTCCGCCAACACCGTCTCGAGGCGAGAGACTTCTATGGACGCCTTGTGTGCTGTTTCGTGCATGGGGACCCTGTCAGCATCACCGGTCTAAATCCGCACCACCAATAGTAGTACGGCGAAACCTTATTTTTTCTCCCTCTCAACACAGAACAACAGCGTTCGTTCAGCCGCGTCCTTTAAGTTAACTCAAATGCGACGTATGCTTACAGGAATTCAGTGCGGAGGGTAGGCCACTTGGCTTGAACTGCAACGCTAGCAGAGCAGCCTGTCATTATAAGGTAGCTGCCGCCTCACAGCGATGCGCTAAAGAGCACACACTACGTGCTAACAAAGACACGCGCAAGGCACCCATCGCACACGCACAGCCTCGCTAGCGCAGACGACGACACACACACGCGTGACAGAAAACTACACGTGCGTCGCAAATACCAGACACGCGGCAAGAGAGCGACCTGGCGCACCCCGCACACGCACGACGCACGTACGCGCGCACCGAGACACACCGACACACAAGACACTACAGACACACACACACACCACACCACACAACACCAGCACACACAAAGTCACACGCGCGCAGCGGCGCGCGCGGGCACACACACACACACACACACGCACATATATATACACACACGCGTACACGCACACGCACACGCATACACGCACGTACAAACCCACGCACACGCATACACGCACGTACAAACACACACACGCACGCACACACCCACGCACACACACACACACGCGACAGGGACGGCGGCGCGCCATCTTACGACTATATCAGTACCCGAGAGAAATTAGCGAACACGCGGCGCGCACGCGGCGTCTGCAACGTAAAGTCATTTAGACTGTTATCGAAAATCGGGTTACGCGACTGCGCGCGCGACCGAATCTCAGTCGATCGTCGACGTCGTCGACTCGCTAGCTGTAATATACCGTCGTCAGGGAACAGCGTGCACCATGCCTCGCCGACCAGGGCGGCAGCGCGCAGCAGCTGGCTCGACTCCCCACCTGCGCTCCCCGCCGCCGGCTTGCCTGCCTTCGTCGGCACGAGGTGAAGGTCGGCGAGGAAGGAGTCGAGGCGATAGCTGCCGACGAATTCCGCCAACGCTTGCTGCATCGCGGCAGCGACCGAACAACCGAACTGTCCGACACTGTCCACCTCTGTCCGCCACTGTTTGTTTGCGAAATGCTAGTTCCTCTTTGGCTTTCTACAACTTTCCTCTACAAACACCTGTCTCCAGCGATGCCGAATCTCGGACGTATTTCTGCAAACATTCTCTTCCCCTATAGTTCACACTCTTCAACGCTCGCCGTCGGCCGAACAAAACTCGCACGT
The DNA here is from genome assembly GCF_000485595.1 of Priapulus caudatus. Taxonomy (NCBI): domain Eukaryota; kingdom Metazoa; phylum Priapulida; class Priapulimorpha; order Priapulimorphida; family Priapulidae; genus Priapulus; species Priapulus caudatus. The sequence continues at coordinate 326,404 of NW_014577204.1, read as the reverse complement.
CGGCAAATTTGCGAGCACGCACTCCCGCGTGCATTACCGTCCCTATATACTTTATATCTATAGCTAGAGTCGCTGTCAGAGAGCACACGCCCGTCAGCAGCCGTCTCTTGCGGTAAAAGCAAGATCGCTCCGTATGTCTCACGATCGGCGCCTCAGCATCCACTCGCACTCTCTCAGCATTTCTTCAGCATCACGCGCCGCGTTCCTTCCTCGCTGTGCTTACTCGTCATCCATCGCCGTACCCTCGCAAGAAAACGCGCTAGCGATCACGGCGGGGTCCACGACGAGTCACTTATACACACCAGCGTGGCTTCACCGTCACAGCAGCGCAACGTGCTCTACACAGACGTACAGACTTTTACAACGCACGAGAGTAGCGCAAGAACGACACACGTAGCTACGTCCCCAGCGGACCACCCAACAGACGCTGCGACTCGGCGAAAAAATACCTCCGATTACAAATTAGAAATCTGCGACTAAGGATATAAAGCGGTAACAGGTATTACGTGGGAGACGCGAGCCTGTACAAGAACTGACATCGACGGGGTTTACCTGGCCGGTTTTATATAGGGATACCTGCTGGAACCGATGATGTGGACGCGGCAACGTGGAACGGCTGACGTGGAAGCTAGCTGCACGGATCAATAGAGCTCTATTTCTCTCTCTCACACACACACACACGCGCGCGCTCTCTCTCTCTCACCCTCTTTCACTCTCTCTCCCTCTCCTCCTCTCTCTCCCTCTCGCTCTCTCGCTCTCTTTCTCTTTTTCTCTCTCTCTCTGTCTCTCTCTCCCGTCCTTCTCGCTATCTCTCATTGCACTCTCTATATTCATCTTTTCCTGCTCCTTCCGCTACCCCCGTTTCGCCCACCCTCTCTCTCTCTCTCTCTCCTTCCTTCCCCATTTCTCCATTTGTTATTGCTTTGCGTTCCTACCCCCCCGTTCCGGCTTCCCTACCTTGTTCCTCCCCCCCCCCCCTCTCTCTCTCTCTCTCTCTCTCTC
>NW_014577204.1:318613-319685 GCF_000485595.1 Priapulus caudatus | reverse complement strand
GCGTTTTGCATAGTTTTCAACTTGTAAATATTCTAGCCATAAGTGAAGAAATATATTCAAACTTTACCTTGTTTTCGTCTATAATTCTTCCTTAATCATATGACACCACCAATTTACCTGAAAATCATATGTGTTCTTCAAAAAAGTTCTTTGAATACGACACGGTTTCACACAGTTTCCCCAAATGTTCGCAGGTATTCGGCGCAAGTTTATTATGGGATTAGTGTTCTATTGTCTATTGTCTATTGTCTAACGCTGGGAGCTGTTGGGGATATTAGGCATCGAATTGTATTCAGCGTGTATCGTTTCCAGCGTGCTAAAAATAAATGTGTGCTCACGGCGAGCTAGCAGCTGATTTTAGCTGTGTTGCCATCGTATTCCTGATGATAAAGAAGCGAAACAAGTGCTGTTACTGTGCTTACCTAATATCCACAACAGCCCCCAGCGTCCCGTAGTTACAACCTGGTGCTGCCGCCGCATATCAACATTGTTTGGCCGCGGAGATGCAAACGTTTGGGAAAACTGCGTGAAACCGTGTCGTATTCAAAGAACTTTTTTGAAGAACACATACCGTTTATTGGTTTCCAGGTAAATTGGTGGTGTCAACGGTGTCATACTCTTCTCTATTATGAACTCTTGATATATATATATATATATATATATATATATTATCTTTCTCGTTCTCCTGCCTGCTCGCTCCCCTCCTCCTCTCCCTCCCTTCCTCCCTCTCATTCAATCTCCCACTCTCTCCTTTCCCCTCTCTCTCCATTCTGCTCGCGTATATCTGTCGAGTAGGTGTAGAAGCACTTTACCATCGCGCGCGTCCCACTGCCAATTTTGCTAATAAAATGGCGAGCGAGTGTGTGCGTGTGGATGGCTAGGTGGATGTCTGGCTGGCTGGGTGGATGGATGGATAGAGGGATGGGTGGATGGATGGATGGATGGATGGATGGATGGATGGATGAATGGCTGGATAGATGGCTGGCTGGCTGGCTGAATGGATGGATGGATGGATGGATGGATGGATGGATGGATGGATGGATGGATGGATGGATGGATGGATGGATGGATA
>NW_014577204.1:311982-316982 GCF_000485595.1 Priapulus caudatus | reverse complement strand
ACACAAGGCTCGGGTTGACGAGTCGATGATCACATATTTGTTCTGTGCATCACACCGCTTTAATGGCGGCGTTAACATTTCACTGTGCTGCCCTGTGAACAAACTCACGCCTTATATTATGTGTTTACACACGTGTATATACGCATACAACAACAACGACAACGATAACTCCAGCCATTTTTACGACACACAGGGTACGGCAGTAAGCACACGGACCGCAGCGAGCACACGCGCTATGAAAAATATGCAAACGTCCGTCAGCACAATTCGTGCATGCGCTTTCGCGACTCGTACACGAGATCCGACTACTCACGCAGGTAGACAGATATGATCACCAATTAGCAGACGGACTGGTTATACACTGGCGGTAATTGACTAGGTCGGCGTTTTTCGGACTAGGGACCGATTTTCCCTAGGAAATCATTCGGGAAGATGTATCGCTAAGTACATAATTACGCGCGAAATGCGGCGAAGGGGGTTGCAACTCATCCATTACTTATTGTGGCAATTATAGCGCCCGCCGTGTCAACAGTGACTTCGATGGGGTGTGGTGGGGGGTGCTAATAGCGGTGAGGCTCTGCAGTAACGCAGGCTGGCTATTAGCCGCTGCAATGCTTTGCTGCTGCGCGTTGGGCAGCTTCGCTGATTAATGCGAGTGAGGAGGAGGCGAGAGTCGCTTGCGCATCACTAGGACGCCACTCTCTCTCTCTCTCTCTCTCTCTGGCTTCATTCACTACACAATACACATCCCGCCCACGGTCATCACTACACATCAAGGTTGAGACACCGTGGGTGTTTATACACACGCAGACACACGCACACGCAGACGCACGTACACGCAGCACGCACGCGCACACGCACGCACGCACGCACGCAAATGTACGCTCGCACACAAACACACAGAAACATCGACTACACGTGACACGCGCACCCACACGAGTGGCCGTGCGGCCGTACTGGTTGACTAGCGGCAACAGACCAGATAATTACACTAGTTAGGCGATTAGACGTAGAAGGTTCGCACATGATCAGTTGAGTGGTTAAGTAGTGAGAAGCTTTTATGGGCCACAAAGGATCATCAGTTCCATGTTTTGCGGTCCACCTCACAGCTCAGCCAACACCCTCACCCCACCAGCAACACTCACAACATGTCCACAACAACCCACACCCGCCACATCTCTGTCGCATATCCAAACCTCCTTGCCTGACTCAACAAATCTTCACCCAACACCATCTCACTCCAAACACCTATTCATTCCATTCATTTCATTTCATTTCATGTCATATCATTCCGACACTCGATCCTGTCACCGATCTTCCGCCCACCAACATATCGTCAGAATGTAGTCCGTTATAGAAGCACGTGAGCAGCACGCACACACACGGTAGAAACTGCCGATCATCCACACGCGCAAGGCTGCGTGTGACGTCAGCTTTCCATCGCTCGCACGTGATTCATACACCTGCTCACAGGCACTTGAAGCGTTTCAATAAAATATAATGCTAACTAAATACGAAATCTATTTACTTAGTATAAAATTCTTAATGTTTCTATACTATACTAGCCAGGCCTACTCTCTTTCACCTACGGCTACACCGCCGATAGTTTCCAACCACTGCATTACCGGCTGCCATTGCTCTCGCGGCGCGACTGTTGCACGCTTGCACTAATATAGAGAGCTCTCTTTGTACTAAGTAAATAGATTTCGTATTTTGTTAGCATTATATTTTATTGAAACGCTTCAAGTGCCTGTGCACCTGCTGATTACGCATTCACCTGATCATCAGATCTAATTGCGGTGAATCTCATCATTCCGCTATGGCCCGCATCTCGACCTCCGACGTTCCCCGCGAGCGATGATGATTAAAGGTTTAAATTAGCGGACGCTGTAATTATTTGTTAGGTGACATCGCGAGGCGTAAATACTTCAAACGGACGGGAAAGACATTCCTCGCAAGATTGAGTTAAATACCGCTCCCCCGTATGAACGAGCAGATCCGCGCCGCACGCGTTTAATGAGAAAAATATAAGTGAAAGCAGGACAGTGAGGACACCTGCGGACATTCACCCGCTGACACGCGCGGATGAAAACAAACCTTTGCACACTACGCGGTATGACGAACCACCTACACACGAACGTATGTAGGCCTACAGTCGATTGCATCACACATACAACGTACGCAGCGGTTTTCCGGGTGATGCTCCATTAAGAGCGTTCCCAACTTTAATGTCATTAATGTCGTGATATAAAAGAGATATAAAGGGGGGTGGATCGATATCAATTAGATATCAAGGGGGGGTTAGATATGAAATAGATATCAAGGGAGGGGGGGTGGATCGATATCAATTAGATATCAAGGGGGGGTTAGATATGAAATAGATATCAAGGCGGGGGTTATATAGGGTATATAGAGGGAGCAAGCAACATTGAGACTGGGGTATGTTCGCTTCGTTTCGTTGGACTTCGTTGCTCGAGCAAGGGAAATACAGAGCGGGGCCATGTTCGCTTCGTTCCAATATTGAATCCGTCTGCGTTCATGAATACGCTGGCATTCTGTATATACACAAGGGTCCGCGCTCTCACCTAACGAGCCGGCAACTATAGCGCAGTAACTATCAAGCACGTCGCGGAAACGATGAAACCTGATTGCCTAAATTTGCCTCGTGCGACGAGAGAAGCTAACCCGAATGACGTCACACGCTGCTTCGGCTCAGTGTACGTTCCTGGAGGAAATGCTATACAAGGCTGTGGGGTGACATCCCTGCTAAAGCTACCTGTTAACTCTAGAGTCTAGAGATGCTACTATACTGGGAGGCTGTGGGGTGGCATCCCTGCTAAAGCTACCTGTTAACTCTAGCGATGCTACTATACTGGGAGGCTGTGGGGTGGCATCCCTGCTAAAGCTACCTGTTAACTCTAGCGATGCTACTATACTGGGAGGCTGTGGGGTGACATCCCTGCTAAAGCTACCTGTTAGCTCTAGCGATGCTACTATACTGGGAGGCTGTGGGGTGGCATCCATGCTAAAGCTACCTGTTAACTCTAAAGATGCTACTATACTGGGAGGCTGTGGGGTGACATCCCTGCTAAAGCTACCTGTTAACTCTAGAGATGCTACTATACTGGGAGGCTGTGGGGTGACATCCCTGCTAAAGCTACCTGTTAACTCTAGAGATGCTACTATACTGGGAGGCTGTGGGGCGACATCCCTGCTAAACCTACTTGTTAACTCTAGCGATGCTACTATACGGGGAGGCTGTGGGGTGGCATCCATGCTAAAGCTACCTGTTAACTCTAGAGATGCTACTATACTAAGTAAGAGGTTGTCGGATGGCATCGATGCTAAAGCTATCTGCTAATTCCAGAGATGCGACAATATTATAAGAAGCTGTCCGCTGACATTGGTGATAAGGACACGTGGCTATTACTCGTGCTAATCATTTCCTGACGTGCGTATGTACGTGTATACGAGCGTGTCCGGGTGCACGAGATTAAAGGCCTCCATCTGATTAGTGTCTTACAAATGTTGCTGCTGCACAAATGCTTTTACTAAACAACCGCTGCCCAGCCACGAGGAAGAGAAAGGAGGGGGAGGATGAGGAGGAGGAAAAGGATGTTGAGGAAGAGAGCGGAGGAGGTGGAGGGAGAGAGGAAAGATGGGAGTGAGAACACAGTGTCCACAACGTCCGATTAGCCCAGCTTCGCTAATTGCATTAATTAGATTTAAGGCGGCGCTGGCGTCTGGCACGCGCCGAGGCAGGCGGCGTTACTACGGGCAGCATGGCTACTGCTGTAAACCCCGTGAGAGATGGTAATTAATTAGCTACAGTGAGCAGCAAGTAGCGTGAACCAGCCTGTTCTGCTAGCATCTATGACAAATACGACATACGCATATATGCTCTCCTATGACACTATTTGTCATAGGAAGATTCTTCCTATGACAAATATTGTTGTATGTGTTGTGCGCATCATAAGAGTTTAGGAGCGCTATTATGAACGCAAGCAGTGAATTACAGCTGTAAAGCGGAACGAAGTTGACTCGCCAAAATAGTGTCATAGGAGAGCGTATATATGCGTATGTCGATTTGTCATAGATGCAAGCAGAATATGTTGCGTGAACAGTGGGGCGCGCATTCGACCAGGTGAGCGCGTGACGTGATGTGAGGCACGCTGCCGACGTGCAATGAATGAAGCCCTATCGACAGCGACGGTACAGCTAATCGCGCGTGCAAGGTGCACACGGGTGACATTAACTCGTGTATCTATGCATTACTTATCCGTACATGATGAGCTCACGCGCCGAGCGAGGAAACGAGTATTGATGCAACAGGCCAACAGCGCAGACGTTACACAAGAACCGGTGAAGACAAGCCCGAAGTGAAATCACACATGACTAAGCTAGGCGAGAGTGTCTGCAGTGCCGTTAGCGGTATACATACATGCACTCGGAAAGCAAACAATTATATTCGGTTTCTCTTTCATTTGTACCGTCGTTTCTTGCCCTGCCCGTACCGTTTCCTTCTTTCCTCGTCACATGCACGCACGCACACGCGCGCACGCACGCGCGCTCTTCAGCCCACTATCTGACGTTACAACCCTCTTATCATCTGCATTGCAATCCTTAATGTCCCAAACCCATGTCTCATTCATTTTCTTCCCACTACTATCACACTCACTCGCATCTCACCCTCTGTCAACTTTTGATTATCCGTTTTGGTTTCCCCTTCCCTCTATCATAATAAATAATCATTCGCCCTTTTCTTCTCCGACCTCCCCGTCATTCGCCACTCCGAACCTAGTTTCTGCCGACTCACTTATATACTACTCACTGTCTATAACTTCATGGCCTGCATGGCAAGCGCGACTCGACTGCATCTAGTCAGAGCCCAGCTGCTAGCAAATGCCATCAGGTCGCAGCAATCAATGCGGGCCCCTGGCTCATTACAACTAGTGTTGTCAATCGGTTGTAATTTCGTAATCGATCATCGGCTGGACCCA
>NW_014577204.1:303584-306626 GCF_000485595.1 Priapulus caudatus | reverse complement strand
TGTCTGTCTGTCTGTCTGCCTGGCTGTCTGTCTCCGTCCGTCCGTCCGTCTGTCTGTCTGTCTGTGTCTGCCTCTGTCTGTCTCTGTCTGTCTCTGTCTGTCTCTGTCTGTCTCTGTCTGTCTCTGTCTATCTCTGTCTGTCTCTGTCTGTCGGTTTGTATACCTGCATGTCTGTTTGTCTGTCTGTCTGTCTGCCTGGCTGTCTGATTGCCTGCCTGCTTAATTACCTGCCTCCCGCTCCTCCCTCTCGCTTAGCTCTGACGTTCGCTTTCTTCATTTCCATCTTCCTCTCTTTCCTCCCTACCTCTGCCTCTAATAACAAACCTCTTCTCCTCTCTCAATCACTATCTCTCTCGCGCGCACTCTCTACACTTTCCAATACCACGTACACACTCTACACTAACATAATCGCCACTTTCTACACACACTCACTGCCACCTAAAGCCCGGCGCACACTGCCGAACATTTTGCTCAAAAACATTATCGTAGCAATGTTCCATGAAATGTTCGGTAATGTGCGGTGAAAAAAGTCGCCGAACATTTGTTCCGAACAATGTTTCTGAAGATCGGAAATGTTTGATATCTCGAACATTGTTCGTTGAATGTTCGTCAATGTGCGCTGAAGGACGAACAATTCTAGGAACATTTGTAAAGTAGTAACCAATAGCAGCACGATATGTGGTCACATGATTTTTGCGCCCAATCATGCGCCGATCACGTGACTCTTTACAACACAGCTACTAGACGGCGCCACGAGGTTGTTCGCTGCAAAATGTTCGGCAATGTGCGCTCAGCAATTGTTCACCCGCACATTGCCAGACAAAAACATTTGTTCGGACAAACATTTGTTTGGGAAAATGTTCGGCAATGTGCGCTCAGCAATTGTTCACCCGCACATTGCCAGACAAAAACATTTGTTCGGGAAAATGTTCGGCAATGTGCGCCAGGGTTATAATCGGCTCATTATTTATTCCATTCGCTTCTCCGCGTATACCCCCCCCCACCACCTCGCTCGCAATCGCAGATCATTGACGAAGCCACAGACAATTAAACCACACGAGCGCCCTCCTACGGCAGATACTCCTACTACTGCTTCGCCGATGACGTCATCGTCGCGTTCCGGCTTCCGGTTGTGACTAGGGGTGCACCGGATCCAACTTTTTAAGTTCCACAGAACCAGCCTCTCTCATGTTCTCATTATATACATGTTCTCATTGTCTACATGTTCACATTCTACATTGTTCTCATTGTTATCAATGCTACAAAGTTCTAATTACAGGATGGTTGTTAGGTGTACGAATCATCTGCTTACAGTGCATAATTCTGGCATCTTATTCTCAAGCGAATTGTGTGGCAAAACCTGCATGTTGCAGTATCCCTGGTTTTAGTCAATTATTTTCTAACTAACAAACAGATGACATTCATGTGGCTCTAAGAGTATTTTATTTTAAAAGAAAATCTCGTGAATCACCTAACATCAGTTAGTTAGCCGACGTTCAAGTGGCAAACGTTTTCTGGGCTGAATAGTGTAAAGTTGTTAACACCAAGGTAGAGAGAGAGAGAGAGAGCGCGAGAGAGGGGGGAATAAGGAACGAGAGTCAGTGTGCGAGCTAGAGACAGGCGAATATAATAAATATAAACAAGAAAAAAGAGAGTGAACGAGAGACAACGGGAGATAGCGCGCGCAAGAGAGATTGGGGGGGAGAGAGAGAGAGAGCGAGAGAGAGAGAGAGAGTGGGGGGAGGGAAGCGCGAGAAAAAGAGAGAAAAAGAGGAAGGTAAAGATAGAGAGAAGCTAACGACGCCGACAGCAGACGGCAGCCCTCCCGCGATCGATCGAACGGCTTCAAACATTGACGGAGCAAGGGATCGAAACGCGCGTGCGATACGCTGCTATACATGCTGCTTATTGGTGCGACATATATACACGGATACTATATAGCACGCAGTGTTCATGACGAGATGTTGGACAAAATGACCACTTAACTCATTACCAACTCACGTTAAGGAGTTTTAGGTTTAATCGCTCTAATATAATGTGTTTAATTAATAGTGTTAACAATTAATACAAATCGGGTTAACTTTTCGCAGACACGCACGCACGCACAAACACACGCACATAGATATCATACGTATACACGCTCTATAAGAGACGCTAACACCAAATGTGCGCACTGGAAATGAGCCACAGGGTTGTACCAGCAGGTTGCGAGACGGTTTGTTTACGTACAAAGGCGTACCAGAGTTACGAACGCATAATCGGATCCGAAATTTCGAATCGGTTTCAGCAAGACTGTACGAAACTCAATTTGGGTCTAAAATCGTGTCTACACGGAGACTGCCATGAACAACGGCTTCCGCACCGGCTGTGTATCCGCGCGTGTGTGTAATTTCCCTTGTGAACACACCGCTGACACAACAGCCGCGCTTACCCGAAGCTTTGAAAACACCCGGGTTACGAAAACGGTTTTTAGAACCCGAGTTTTTTTCCCACCTCGAGTAGACGAACAACCCGGCTTATTTTGTCATCGCGTAGACACGGCTATAGCATGTACGCACATGTATATCATATATCCGACCCGCCGAGTTATATCCACACCGACCGACAACAACCACCGACTCACGCATGCGTCTAAGATTGCTCGCTAGCGAGATGCCGACATCTTGAGGGAAGAGCTTCACTGCAGAAGCTGCTAATGCGTAAGCCGCCTATAGCGTGCGACCCGCGTCCACGACTGCTCTTATCTCGACGTCTCGCTGCCGGCGCGTGTTGCCGACAGTATTCACAAACACGGATCTATCTCGCAAATCTGTTTACCAAACATACTTCAAAAACTGTGAGCCGATGCTGCGGCGCGAACAGTAAACAGCTTGTCGCGCGGGCCGCGTGCTCAGCGTTACAAGCACATCGCGCCACTCAAGTACTATATACGTACTCCTCCTATACATTGCTCCACCTCTCTCTCTGTCTCTGTCTCTGTCTCTGTCTCTGTCTCTGTCTCTCTCTCTCTCTCTCTCTCTCTCTCTCTCTCTCTCTCTCTCT
>NW_014577204.1:302341-303574 GCF_000485595.1 Priapulus caudatus | reverse complement strand
AAACGTTTTCTGGGCTGAATAGTGTAAAGTTGTTAACACCAAGGCTTGTTAACACTACAGGCGCGTTCATGCAACACAGACGTTTTTAGCCCGAGCCTAATTAGGCCCGCGCCAAATTTGGCTTGAGCCGAGCGTTCACACGAACGGTTTTTCGGGGCTGTGCGAGTTAGCACGAGCCAAATTGGTCCCATCGAAAACGTCTGACCAGGCCCGAGCCAAATTTTAGCACCAGCTAAATCAGTAGAGCGGTAGATGCCGCGATTGTCGAACGTGCATGTACTTCGACGAAATAAAGTCCAAAACAGTATAAAAATTCGAAAAATTTGATCAGGATGCATGTTTTCAAGATTGATAATTGAACTCGGAACGGAAGTAAACACTGAATCGTACACAACGCCATCTCGCGACATACTGCCAAAGTATCTGTGAGATATTTGTGCAATAACATTTATTTGAATTTGAATTTGAATTTGAATTTGAATTTGAATTTGACACAGTATTCACTTGCGTACGTGTGAACGCTCCGACTCAAACCGGCCCGAGCCAAATTTAACCTGAGCCAAATTTAGCCCATTTAGCTCGAGCGAAACCATTACCGTGTGAACGCGGTATATATTGTCAGCAAGTTGACTCTATTGACGCTCAACTACATTCAGTGACTGATCTTTTGATCTTGATGACGCTTGTAGCAGAAATGAAATTGGGAAAAAGGTTCCGGTTCCGGCCGACTGTTCCTGAAGGGTTCCGACCGGAACCGGAACTTTGAAAAATTGGGGATCCGGCCGGATAGTTCCGGCCGGATCCAAGTTCCGGTGCACCCCTAGTTGTGACGGATTAATCATCGTCATCGTCGCCGTTTAAATCCGCGCCCCGCAGCGCCAACGTTTGCACAGCGAGTCCTAATTAGGATATCGTTGTTTGAGGAGCGCGGGAGCGACTCGTACCTGAGAGACCGGCGCCTGTTTGTTCTAAAGCCTATATTAAAATCACGATGGTAAACACCGTGTATGGCAGCAGCCGAGGCAGCGCGGTAGCTTGTCATTGCTACTGCTGCGTCTGCTGCTACTGCTACTCCTGCTGTTGCTACTGCTGCTGCTACTGTTGCTGATGCTGCTACTGCTACTGCCACTGCTGCTGCTGCTACTACTACAAAGTCTACTACTGCTACTGCTACTCCTGCTGCTGCTGCTACTACTACAAAGTCTACTACTGCTACTGCTACTCCTGCTGCTG